>NW_017259185.1:2068461-2075664 GCF_001594045.1 Atta colombica
GACTTTTAAAAATGAAGAAACTGTTTGTATATGTAATATATATAAAATATTCTCTGCTTTTTTTAAATTTATCGCGGCGAGAAGTAATGTATTCTCTGAAAACTTTATGAAACGTGCTGTTTTTCCATCGAACGAGCTGTACCGAACACGTTACGAACCAGTATCGTACGGAGTACCATTGTACACGAGTTGAAGTAGAAACTCTGAATATTCATGGCAAACACTCGCTATTTCTTTCGTAACGAATGTATTTCGCGTTTTAACAGTTCCCGAGAGCGCTTTTCGGCCCATTTATTCGTCGTCTCTGTCTGCACTTTAACAATCGATAGTATTTGGTATCCATCGTCCATCGCACCTATCGCGACTGTCGATGTGCATGCGCGTCGATGCACTCGCGCTTTGTAATTCGTCGCTTAGTAATTTCCCACCTCGAATTTACTCGATTTCTGCCTTATTTACTTTTGCCTGACCTATTTCCCGTTCGGTCTTTACGTCATTTATTTCGACGTGCACCGCCTGTACTTTGTTCTCTTCCTCTTTTCCGCTCTTTCTCCCCCGTTTCGTAAAAGCGATCGAGTAATTCGAGAATACGAGCAACGCCAATAACTATACCACTCGCCGATCCAACATCGTTGCATCGTACGGCAGAATGTCACCAGAATGGAGTTTCGAAATTGCCTTCGAACTTGTCCGAACCAGAAGTGCCAGTCCCAGGTGATCGGTAACCGAGACAATACGTGACTTTACGACAAACACTGCATGGCGTATCGGGATTGCGAAAGAACGTGGTACATTCCAATAGACAAAGCTATACATGTATATATGTTATTGAATATACATATATGAATTTCTAATAATAATATTAATAACTTACAAAAATATAAAATTAAAATAAAGATCATTTTAGAGCAAAATTAAAATAAAATTGGCACTAAAGTTAGAATAAAATTATTTTTAAAGAAATAAAAATTTAAAAAGTGTAAAATTCCAAAGATGTCGCGCTTATATTAATTTTATTTTAAATGGTCATCTTGAAAAAGTTATTTCGAAAGAAATAATTTTGAAGAAATACAGTTTTATATAATATAGACAAATTTTTTCATAAAAGTCTTACAATAGAATAGAGTAATATTAACGTTCAATCACTTTCAATCATTGCGACGTCGTATCATGAAAATCAGCTACGAGTCTCATTCGAACTTTGGAATATCTGCATTGGCAAAAGGTAGTCTTCATGTTAGAGAAATGCCGTCAGACTTTTCTCATTTCGCAAGCGGCGTAACGATCGATGATCAAAGCAAGAAACGTGCAAACGGTACGAGACGTCTCAAACTGTCGAAGAACGCCTTGGTGTTAGTCGGTAGAGTTGAGACGGGAAGAAATGGCGGGGAAAACTTTAGTGAGGGATTCGGGGAAATAATTAATCGGGCGTTGTGAAAACGATAGGTCGGGGTTGTAGTTCTCACCATCATTGTTATTCCTCATCGCACGATTTCCTTCTTTATTCTATGTCGTCTTCGTCGTTTTCGGTTTCGCATAAAAGCTGGGCGACCATCGCTATTTTGCAGTTTTCAATCTCAGAAATTGAATATACCGAGATGGGAAGCATTGTTGAATGTAGGAAATGGGAAAGCACGTTGCTTCGTTCGTTATAGTTGATTGGAGATGCAACGCGATACAAGATTGTGTAAAACAGTAGCAGAATTTAAATATAAATCTGTCAAAAATCGAAGTTCTCTTGATATTCTAATTAACTATTCTAATGCAGCTCTATTAATTTTTAATTACTTAATGATGTTTTTTGTCTCTTGAATGTCAGAATATCGTTTATGCATACAAACAAGAAATTAACAAGAAATTATTTACTATTTATTCATTACATTTGATTATTTTCAAGATATCTGTTTGTATCGCGTTTGTTACATTTTTTTCTGCTATTATCGACATATTTTGAGTTACGTCGTTTTTGTAAATAAAAAAAGAGCTTTTTACAAAAAAATATTTAGATTGACACAACGATGATCAAAGTTGAAGAAGAAGAAATTATTTGAAGAAGAAATTATTTTGAAATTAATTATTTTAACTCAACAAGATAAATATAAACTATTGATGATCTTGAGTTGTGCCATGTTTGATTATTCTGGATAATTTTATGGGATATAAAAAACTTGTAATTTTGATTTTATTGTATATTTAAGAAAATATTCTTTTTGCCGATATTATTTGATTATATAATAATTTTCTTATAATATATTATAATTTTCTATATAATAATTTTAGTTGGGAAATAATTTTTTTTCTTTTCTAAAAAATTTTTTTTGAGTTGCATTACTTTTAAAGTAAAGGGAAGACATCTTGTTTGTGATTACATCTAACATGTTATTTTTGGTTTCTTTAACTTTCTTTTTAAAAATTTATATATCTACATATTTTGACTCTTATTTCCTTTTTCATTCTTCTTCATTTATGAATATATTATTAATATTTAATATAAGATTTCTAGTTCGTAAACACTCATTTACTTGTCTGAATAATGCTTTGGTAAACCACTTTATTACGGTTATGCATTTGCACCTCATCTTTTATACATTTTCCATAGTAAATATGTAATAATTGTTGTGCTCTTTATAAGCAAGTTACAATATATAAGGTAATACATAAACGAATGTATCTCTTACATTATTTAGTGAAGCACAGTATTAAAATAAACTGTTCTATAATTTTCGTTTATCTGTTGATGCGAATAGTTAACGAAGCAATTCATTCACTGAAGGTAGATACATCAAATTTTCAGGAATGTTTACAATTCACGATTTTAATATCGCGAGTATTCTTCGAATATCCTATGCACTTTTTTTTACGCCCTTATTATATGCGGTTTTTACGATCGTTTTAGAGAGATTACAAATATTTAAAAGCATTTGCATGCTAATCGGTGCCCGGCTGAAGTGACGGTACGTCCGGATATTTTTCTTTCGGAAAATATTCATTTTCTACGTTATGATTCACACCTATACATGCGCACGTTTTTCAAGTTATACGGTGCAGTAATATCTTCTAGATTTGCTCCACGGATTTGTGCACTTTCTCGTACAAAAATCCGCATTTCATTTCACGTTAGTTTCGCGCGTATCACCTGAGCCGAGATCAGATTTTGAGCTTGGAAACCTTGGTTTGTTAGTCTTCAGCCTTTCGTCTATATCGTAAGTTTCGTATCTCGTCGACACAGACACTAAGTTTTCGCGTAAATAAATCGATCTCGCCAGAGTTGCCTGAGGTTTAACACGAGTACAGATTTCATTTATGCATCACGCCCACAAGTTTAAATTTAAAATCTTTGGCTAATTCAAATTTTTCTTTTCATCTCTGTTGACGAAAATATTTGCCGATTAAAAAGTCGGGCATTTAAAACGATTTAGTTATTGTTGGCGCTTCAATCGTTTTAATCCGAATTATTTGCATTCGATTGTTGAAAACGATTCTGTTAGTCAAGTCATTGACTTTCACACTTGCACAAAGCTATAGGGAAAAATATTTTGCAATATATAAAGGTAGAAAATCCTCGCGCGCGACATCAAGTATAAAGAATAGGAATAAATGGCACGATAGATTGTCAATCCATCGATGAAGTGCCGCTTTTTACGGTCTGCTACATAAAGCTATATCGTCGGTACTCTTGGTTCTTTCGTGCGCTTCGTATCGTTTGCATGACGATATTGCATAAAAAAACTTGATGAAAAATGTATGAAATATGCAACATTGCCAACACCGATATTTGAAAGGCGTAAATGTTAAGATGAACTATTATGTAAACTTATCGTTCTTTTCGGTGTCGAGAATGAACGAAAGATTGGCAACAAAATTGAATTTCAGGCAATGCCATTCGGTTATTACAGTTGAGATTTTTATGTGCATTCTTTTAATTCACATGAAACGTATTCAACATCATTCTTGTAAATTTTCTAAATTTTGCGCACGAAATAATAATAAAATGATTTTAGTTTAAAAAATATGTGAAAAGCAAGTTCAAATAAACATGAAATTTTATTGGAATAAGGAGAATGAAAAAAAAAAAAAACACAAAAGAAATCGTGGTGAAAGAATTTGAAATTCTCTAAGAAAATGTAGATACATTTTGAGAAGATATTGCGATGTCGTAAAATACGATATATCTTTTCCACTCTCGCGTACTTTATTTTTATTTTACGTTTCGGCGAATGGTACTCGAGAGAATTTAAGAAATTAGATTTGCTCCGAGGGAGTTTTATCTCGAAACCTATGAAATGAAGGTTATTATATTTTAAAATATTACGAATAAGGAACTGAAAAAGATAGGATTTTATAATAAATTACTATCATTCGGATCACATTAAGAAATATTGGAAAATAGCTAGCCTTCTTCTCGTTCATATCTTTATATGTATGTAACGTTCTTCTCGTTCATATCTTTATATGTATATAACGAACACATCAATCATTTCGATGTTAACATATTGAAAAATATAATAAAAAATTATATGCAGCTGCATTGACTGAAACTGCATGCTAATGATGAGCATCGGTACGTCAAGCTGTAATATAATTTTGTATTACAGAAACTACATAGCGAATCCCTTCTGTGTTACATATACTGGAAGATTCAATTACCGCGAAGTTATGATGTAGATGAGTATACCTTGCATGCGATTTATGTATGAATTGAACTTATCGATCGTCCGATATAAATTCACGTCAAAATGAACTTCTGTTTGTCGGTAAATTCGTGATTGCTCAGTATTCGCAATACGCAATCATGTAAGGTATCTAACATGATTTTGACTCATAATTCTGTTTGTATGAACGACGAAAAAGTAATCCTTTTTAATGTTATGATGATATTATTAAAGACAATCAAATATTTTAGGGTTGTGCCATATACTTCAAGATTATGTGGAATTATACGTATTGTTTTACGTTAAATTATTATGAATCTGATTCGTATAGACAGTACAAGCAGAAAGAAGTAATTAAGTTTTATGATTATTAATGTATCTGACTTTAATATTGATGAATAAAAATTTGAAGCGACATAGAAGCTTTAGTGCTTTTAGTGCTAATATAACGATAATTCATAGATGCTTACTCTCTAAATTTTTTTAACCTCACTTTAAAGAATGAAAATTCTAATTTTGAAAAAAAGTGGCAGAATTCTTAGTCTTTTTAAAAGCAAGATTTCTTTCACTCTTTAGAAAGAAATTCCATTCCAAAGAATTTATAGAGTATGAGAGACATAGATGACACATACAACATTTTACTATAAATTCTTATACTATATATATGTATATAATATATATGTGTATATAGAATTACAAATCCATTCAAATTATTTGTGAATACAATTAAAATTTTGTATTACATTATAATTTACTGCTTTATAAAAATTGAAAAAAATTTTATGTGATAGATTTTTTTTAGATTCTGAGCATTGAAAATGTTTATATGCATCGTACGTGGTGCACAAAACTGCGAATGCAATTCTGTCGTGAATTATGGATCGCGTAAAACGGGTTGAAACGAGAAAAAAGTGGTAAAGTTAGTGGCGCGTCCATGTCGCTATCGACCGATTCAATTTCACGTATTGCAGATGGCGGAAATAAACAAGCCGTGTTTATATTACAGCTCAGGTGCAGGTGCATAAAATTTAACATACCACGCAATTTTCAGCTGGGAAGACTGCATGGACTCTCTCGGGTGTCCAGTAAAAACAGATTTATATAAATGACATAAATGAAATTGTATGCGTGTCAACAGACAATTATACGTCTGCGCGGATGATAATCGCGAATATGTTACGTTTCTAGTGCCACTATCCCTTATCGGCGTCATGCACACACGTGCGTACATGCATGCGCATTGCGCCGATGATAAGCTGTACAAAACGTCACTATGTTCCCTCTCGTGAAACGAGCACGTTGTATCAGAGGGAGGGGGGAGGGGGAGAGGAAGGGTTTCGTTCGCCTAATCGCCGCTTGCACCAAAAGCTACGTCATTGCCACTGACAGCAACATGCTCTTGACATTCGTGCCACATTAAGTGTGTAATATGAATTAATGGTGTTATCTTAATCTTGGCGTGTTGCAAATAAAAAACTGAGAAAGTAATAATTTTAGTAAATTTATTTAGCGAAATTATTTGGGATTATTTAGGAATTTATAATCACGTGAAGGAGATTAATTTATGTACAGAAATTAATTTATGTAATACCAGACTTTATTAATAATGTAAAAGTGAGTCATCAAGAAAGAATCAATTTTCAAATGCTTGTACAGTATATATGCATTTGAAAATTGATTCTTTAATTCTTTATTTCTATATTATTGATAAAGTCTGAGGTATATTTTAAGTAATACACTATTTGTCATGTTGAAGTCTAATTAAAAAAGTCTTTTATTATGCTTTTATTACACTATGCCATATTTTTCATTAATAAAGATGAATGTTTCTACGGTTTGATAAAAATTATTAACTTAAATTCTCAGTTTTATAATTAAACGTTAAGCGAATAAATAGTTAAGAAACAGTTAAGAAGATTTGAGTAGAAAGTTTGTTTAGTCGCGATTAGATATGATTTAGGATTCCGTCCGAATTTGCATTTATTTGAATCGTTCGCACGTGTTTGTGCAACATTTGCAAACGCCATAGTACTCGGAAGCGAAGACGATGATTCTAACACAACGGGAAATTTAATTAAATCTAACGCGAAATGCGTACGTGAAGAGAGGACGTCATTATTCACATCGCAAACTGTTTTCGTTCGTTTAATTCTACGGGCGCTTTGTCACTGCCACAAGCAAATGCTATAAACAATGCTATATATATTTATACATTGTACGTAATGGTAATTATTAAAATCATTTTTAAATCTTTATTTTGAACCTATAGGAGATGTTCTACAATCATTATACAACGCTTTAATAGCATATTTGGAAGATTAATTATAGTAAAAATTCTAAAGAAAATATCGACAATGCAATTGTTTTTGAGTTAACAGTAATTAAAAACCAAGAATATCGTTTTATTCAATCTGTAATTATTACTGCATATGTACCGATTTATTATTTTTTTTATTGATTTTATAGCTTTTTCAAGTTCTTCATATTGATTTTTACTATTTAAAAACACCGATTTTATTTTTGTTATTTCTTATGTATATATATATATATA
>NW_017259185.1:2075764-2094370 GCF_001594045.1 Atta colombica
ATATTCTTTGTGCGTAATTCAAATTAATACAATTTTTCATATACGTTTTTCTTTTGAAATAATATATTTTAATAATTTTTAACATTAAAATGTTAAAATAATTTTGAGAAGTAGACACAATTTAAATCTTATTCTTTCTTAATAAATTGCTAATTAATTGCTAAAAATAAAGTTTTTTTTAAAACAGACATTTTCTCTGTACGAATACTTTTGGTATTCATATTATATAAATAACAATTTATATAAAATATATAGAGTGAGACAAAAAGTATTCGTACAGAGAAAATATTTAAAAAAAAAATTTTATATTTAAAAAGTAAATATTATCCGGCGAGAAATGAATCATCATCAATTGACGTCGAATCGATATAAATTCAATGATTTTAACACCAATTTGATCTTGATTCGACGTTTAATTAACGATCATTTCTTGTTAGATAATTAACAATTTTATTCATAAAGAATAAAATAGACTGTATGTTTCTTAAAATTATATGTACAAAAATGATGTGGATTAATACAAAATATATCATCCGAAAAATAAGCGAAAATTAAAAAATGTATTTGAAAGTATTCGTACAGACGAGAAATTTAGTTTCTAAAATCAGAAATACATGTGAAGTTCGTTTTTTTATATTAGAACAGAATATTCATTGTTATAAAATTGCTAATTAATGTTTATTTTCTACAAAGAAGCTTTTTTTTGTAACAAATTTCCTTGTACGAATACTTTTTGCTCTCACTGTATATAAAATATGAATTTATTAATTCATATTTATGTAGATATTCTTTTTCAAAAGGAAGGTAAATTTTATCATTTAATAACGTACAGTAGTACATCCAAGCGAAAGCATTTTGAAATATTTCGGTTTTTACAGGTCTTTATTTTGATACGTTAAGCATTTCCTAGAAAAGCTGGTTGGCGTAGTTTACGGCGCTCTTTTTTTGCGGGGTATGCGACGTACTGTTTGTGTTTATGCAGAGTCACCGCGTTAGAGTGAGATGTTTGTGAGACGTGAGTCGAGAGGCAGTCATCGTGTATCGTCGCATTATCATTCGGAACGCGCTCGTAACAAGACGTGCCGTATTAAGCACGATATTTTTCTACGATCAAACGATCAAACGATTATTAGTTCGCGTTAATTGACTTTCGCGATCAACGACTCGCGAACGTGCCTGTTTATCGAATGGATATTTTGCGTGTCTTTTCATCTCAAGACTCAAGTAGGAAATGGAACGAATTTTTCGCACTTAAAACGAATCTTTTTGAATAATTTACGTTTAAGTGAATAACAGATTTAACTTGTAGAGTAAATAAACGCGAATTTGTGTTAAATCATTTAATTTAAATCATTTAAGTATCTAAATGATGGAAGTTTGCGGTATGTCGTGTGATACGTGTTCGAACATCGTCTTAATTGAATTAGTTATTAATTCGACTTTATTAATCGCATCGTGTGATGTGATATCAAAAAGTATTCTGACATTTCTGACGGTTTAATATTTGTGCGATCACTTGCCATATTTTCGCGAGTATTGTGTGAGTTTCATGAAGAAAGGAAAGGAGCAGTGAGACAAGAGAAGAGGAAAAGCTTGGGACGGCATCGAGCGATGGCGAAGCAACACTGGGGTAAGTTAATTTATTATTGATTATTTTGTTACTTGGCGATTTAACCGCCAAGTTCATAATTATCTCATACGTGCAGTATTTATTTTCTGTAATATTCATTATTTTGAATTGTAATGTGAACATGTTTGTATTTTACGTTTCAATTTACGTCAAAACTTTACTGTATGCGTCGTTCCTGTGAGTGATAAATTAGATTTTATTTAGTTGAGATAATGGAGATTCTTTATTACGATAATGGATCTATGAAAAATTTGTTTCAAATATGCATAAGATAATACAGTGTGTCTCGAAATTTGAGTAATATTATTGCAGGATGAAGCTTTGTGAAAAATTAAGCAATGAAAGTATAAACTATTTTTTTTTGTAGTTTTTTAAATATAAACATTTAAAGTTTAACTAATCATAGATGAATTAGAACAAATTGGTACTAATATTTGATCCTAATAAATTCGTAATAAAGAATGTAAAGTATTTTGCCAAAAAATAATTTCGAAAGCTAATTTTTTATAATATTTATTTTTTATACCGTTATATATACTTACATTATTTTTAGGAATTAAAAACGCCATGAAGAAATAATTTATTAATAATAAAATTTAGGCACTTTTGATGTCTATATAACGCTAGAATTGATAAAAGTTTGAAGTTATTGCAAATGTGCATACCTATATGATAAATATTTATAGATAATAAATAAATAGCGAATTTCATAAATTATTTGATAATTATTGAAAAATAAGAACACAAGAGAAAATTTAGGTAAAACTATAATAAATACGGTATATTGCCATATTTTTATTTAAAAATTTTTATATAAATTTCTTCATGATGTTTCTATTCCATAAACGATGAAAACCAGAAAGCCAGAAGTTAATATTTTTTATATGAAATATAAAAATAAAGCATTGAGTGTAAAATATGGCAGAAAGAAATATTGTTAATATATAGAGATATTTATTTATTTGCCCTCCCCAAGAGTATGATTGAAATACAATAGAATTTGAGGCTCGTGCATTTCTATTATTTTAGAATTAAATGTTAGAATAAACTAACACAAAAGAGCACAGTTACAGCATAGTTACAAAGTAGTAGTTAAAAAAATCTTTTTTATAATTTGATTTTATATCAATTCAAATTTAATAAAATTATTCGAGGATGATAGATCATGTAGATGCAATATGCAAGTCTGAATGTGCGATACAATTGATCAATTATGATCATTTACAACTCAAAACTTGCTGCAATCTTGACATTTTCATACTAATCAGAATTTTATGTAATTTCAAAATATTACACGAAGTGTAAGATATATTGTATATTTAAATAGGATGTTATATAATTATAATATCTCATAAAAACAGTAAAAATTTTTTCAAAATATAAAATTTTTTTCTATCCTAAAAATAAAAATTGACCTATATGAAAATATAACATTTTTCAAAATATAGGATACCGAGAAAACATTTAGTATAACATGTGCAATATGTTGTAGTCACAATAAACATGTTTTATTTACTAGATATTTATTTGCCGACTATGTTTCAAAAAAGCTGCACGAACATCATAGCGCGTTAGATATTAAACGGTGGAATATATATATTTTTTTGCAAACATTCGAAGAGAATTAAGTAAAAACAATATACTCATTGAAATTTTTTATATATCAGTTTAAAAAAAATAATATTTTACAAAGTTGAATACATTCATGAATGTATCGAATAATCTACATGAACTTAACGAATTGTGTTCGCTAGCAGAGTGGAAAATATTGACAATTGACCCTATCGACTTCGATGTATGTTATTCCGAGAAGAGAGCGAGAGAGAGAGAGAGAGAGAGAGAGAGAGAGAGAGAGAGAGAGAGAGAGAGAGAGAAGGGGGGGGGAGGGGGGCAGAGAGACAGATTGTAAAAAGAGACTGATCCATGATTGTGTTTGCTCGATGCAGTTGTATGTTGCGTCTGTTATGTTTACATAAATCATCGCTTCTCACAAAAGAAGAGTTTATTTTTTTACAGGATTTGGAAGAACACGAGAGTTTTACGATTTAGTTTTATAAAGCGCTGCTTTTACACCGCATATTGGCGGATCCACATCCGAATTGTGTTATTTTGTTTTTATTTCTATTTTGACAATAATGATTTCTTTAGATTTTGTGAGAAACAAATTTCGCAAATACTATATTGTTATATTAAAATTTGTTATATTATAATCTTTAAATTAAAATATTAAAATCTTTTATATTAAAATATAATTGATGTTTTTGGAGCGTTCGTCGTGAACAGAATTTATTGTGAAATTTCATAATTTTATTATTTTTTATCATTAGATATCGGATTCTTATGTAATTTCGTATTTTTTTAGAAAGCACATTAGAAAGTAATATCAAAATAGAAATTTGTTTTAATAAAAAAAAAACATTCTAAAAATGCAAATTTATTTGTGCATATTGTGCATATCTGCATATTTGTGCAAATTTGCATATTTTGTGCATGTCTGCAGAAAAAAATCTTATTTATTTATTATTATAAATGACTTGTTATATTTTCATAAATATAAATTAAAGTCTCATATATTACTTCCATATTACTATTGTTTATAATATTCAGTTAATTCACAAACGCGATGAGGCTGAGATCATGCAGTTTAAAATTACGTGCGTTTCCGAAACAAACGCCGGGCATTTTGACTCCGTACACCTGCGCCTAATCACGGTGCTCGCGCGGTGAAACATTTTGCGGTGACTAATTCGCGAGGTGGCTTCCGCTATTGTTACTCATTGCGAGCCACTGTTAACAATACACCTGTCCCTTCCGTCGAGCCTGCGTTGGTACGCCGCGGTTAATGCTGATGTACGAGTTGCACGTTAACGACCGGCGACCAAGTCGAAACTGCAGCGCACGACCGCTCGTAAATTCGCCTGCAATATCGTCATACCGCGGTAGTTTCGAAACGACAATGCAAAAGTTTGAGCGATTCTCTCCCTTCGTTGTCGCACACACACACACACACATACACACGTGCGCGCGCACGCACATATAAATTTGCTTATTTTTATCATTTTCAAGATATATTAACCCTAAATCTTCATCTTGTTTCTATTCTCTACTAAAATACATTTTAGATAATTTAAAATGCTGGCTAAACTTATATATATATATACTTTTACATACGAAATTGCAAATGACAGGTCCTTTATTTGGCTTGAAAATAACGGCAAAAATAGAAAGTGTTTTCATTTCCTTTTAACTCGTTATTCTGGCGCACTTTATATTATGAATCGCGTAAAATACGTAGCAGAAATGAAACTTGTTCCGAAGAATAACGATGTAAATGTGCAAAATGAGAATCCGAATGCACGCAGAAGAGAGCTCTTATATTCCAATAAACCGTGTTGGAAGGTTTTCTATTATTTCAAAATAAATTCGTTTTATATCTCGCGTTTATAAAACTGATTGCGAACTCGACCATTCGACAATTTTTTTTTCGCTTCTAGTTGGACGTAGATATTGGCAATTCTATTGGTACAAGTTTTCACAGAAAATGTATGATGATATCGGACAATGATGAAAATTCGCACTTTCTAAACGGACATTTTAGAAAGTGTTTCAAAAGAAAATGTCTTTTAGAATATAATCGAAGAATAGGGAGAAAATGCATTCGATAATTTATATACTACGCGAATTTACGACCTCGACTTATCGTAGAACGGCAACCAATTTCTCTTAATAGAAGTAACTTTCTATCGCACTCGTATTAGCAACATATATAGTTTGCTGATAGTATATATATTGTATATATACAGTATATATATTGCTGATAGTATATATATTGTAATTTTTTTTCTTGAACCACAAGTATTACAATTTAATACTTGTTCCCATTCTTTCTTTGAGATTCATACTTATGATTTCCTCGTAGAATCGACAGGTTGCAGAGACGGGATTTGAATTCTCAAGCATCTGTGTAACTTTCATTTGGCAAATATTAAGTAAATTTCACTCGAATACACAGTGCGATGAAATTGCATATTCATATAACGAAAGGCAGCATTAATATTTAGTGTTGAATTTGATAGTAAATATATCGAATGTTTTGCAATTAAGTACATAGCTTTGAGATATGACTGCATTGGAAAAGGAAATAGAAGAAAATAGAGTTTAAATTCTATTGCTCATAAATATAAATATTACTTTGTGCACAATTTCTTAACTTACATTAGCGTTTAATTAGTACAAGTGAGTATTAATTAGTAAATACAAGTGCAAAATAAATTTAGATATTCTATCAATGTATCTTTAACGTTGTATCCGAGATTATATTTTAATATAATATTTGATTACAAATTTTTTATTTATGGACGATTTTATAAAAAGGCTGTAAAAGAGAGCTCGCAGTAATGAGAGAATTAATACCGAAGAAAATTGCTACGAAAATTACACGTTAAACTACGTTTACTCGATCGTTTTTTTCGGAAGAGGTAATAAATCATGATGCAAGGATTCGAAAGTTCCTATCATAGTATCATGTAAAAAAAGTGCATTAATATCCGGCGCGTTGAAAGTTGCCATGAAATGTCGTTAAAACACCGGTCTCTGAACTAATCATTTATAAAATCACATATTCCATTCACAAGTATGCCATTCACAAGTATGTACAATGTACATACGACTATTCACTTCGTTTGTAGTACACTTGCGCCTAATAGGTCATTCACATGCATTAAATAAACAGATGGAAATGTGGTACGTATATTCTATCGGCTGTAAATAGGTGCGTTGTCAGAATCTCGATTTAGACGCGATTCGTCACGACAATATTGTCCTTTCTACTATTATTATGTTTGATAAATGAAGAATTAGATACTTCATAATTTAAATTGATATCATCTATTAAAGACCAAAGTAATTACGAAATATAGAAAATTTGTTTTTCTAAAGATATTAACGCTGTTGCAGTTATTACCATTTATATATTATCAAATACATTAAATTAATATATGTTAATTACATGTATGTAATATTTAATGTATATTAATTATATGTAATATTTTTTTTAGGATATTATAACAACTTTATTTTATTCACAGTTATCATTTTGGTCTCGAGAACGTAATGAATTAAATTTCCCAGCGGCATCATACGATCAATCATCGAATTTTATAACAATTGATATTTTGACAGATGAATAATTTTCTCCATTTATTTCGAAATATTTATATTTATTTATTTATTAATAGCTATTGTTTACACTTTATTAGTTATAGAAATTATTTTTGGATATTCATTTATATATTGGGAGATAATTGTGTTCTAATAAAGGCAACAATAGTCAAGGTAAAGCTAAATTTTTAACTGGAGGGATCGCACTGTATACAATAAGCTTTTTATTAACGGTTCTTTCCTCAAAAAAGTTTAAAACTGCGTTTCGTGTTGTGTACTTTTCGCCGACAGAGATTTATGTGCCAAAAATACATTATTGGACGCGGTATACAATAATTCGCAAATCATGACGCAAAATGCAGTCTACTATAGTCTTCATTTATTTAATTTGCAATTAAAAGGTTTCATTATCGAAACTAGTCATATAAATGTTATCTTTTTCTCGTTGCAATACAAACGTTATAATTGCAATAAAGAATAGAGACGCGTAGCATAGTAAACAAAGCATAAATTTTATTATTATATAAACATGAAAAGATTGTTAAAGTAGGTAGTCTTAAAAAATTTAGATTCGAAAATAATTTTATTGTATCATCTAAATAATTATATAAGAAACTCAAGCATAATGAGAGCAATGCAAAAAAAATTTGACATTTCAGCAAACAGCTTGGAATTCTTTACGTTATTTAGATAGTTCAATTAAATGATTTTCAGATCTATGTAACTAAATTTTTAGATACTTTTGCAAAATCATTCTTTCCATCCATATTCTCTTAAATGATATTTTAGAAAACATACGAGTTAATATTATAATATACTTTATAATAATAGATGATATTTTTATACGTGAAATTATAAGTACGCAAATACATTTCAAATGTAAAATCACGATTAGTAATAACGAGACAATTCCAATAAGCTACCTCCCGCAGGGCGTACAGTCGTAGAATGTAACATTGCTGCATGAAATTCGCGATCTCAGCCACAGTTCGGCCGATTAATAATTCTCATCGGTTATTAGAGCTCCATTCAATTAATTTCGAACGCTGACGAAGAGGAGAGACCGACCAGCAGCGATATATACGAGATTGGCGGGATCGATGGCCACCCACGTGCCGCTACACCGCTTTACGAATGCGCGACGCGGAATTGCATGCGGATGATTTCATTCGTTTTACGTGAGTTTGCATACGCTCAAGGCTGCCGGTCGTATCTACCGCCACATATCGGCCCGCTCGGTTCTGTCCGTGGCTCTAACCAAGGCGTGTAAATGCAAAACGGGCCCTACATGCGTCGTAAAGCGAGGATAGGACACGAGTGTTTGTGAAAAACGAGAAGCGCATATACAATTGGCTGCGGCATATCGGGAACGCGATTAACTCTATCCCGATCACGTTTAGGTATAAAAAAATTTTTGTATGTCCAAAAAATATCAAGGACACTTTTGGACTCGATAAAAAGTTGTTTCGCTTCGTGATCATATTTGGATATGTCACAACAAAATTAGAAAATTTAAAAAATCGAATAATCTAACATTTTTAATATTATTTCATTATTTTTTTGCATATGGATGTTTATGAGTGGCAAAAATTTGCAAGTATATAATACAAATATTGGAGCGGAGAGACGATATGGAATATTTCTAGTTGAGATATTTGTGTAGCTGTGACATAGCAATTTTGATACACACGTATGTAAAAGTCGTTTACTCGGACCGATTAACGGGAAGCGTTTTACGGCGATTGATCGTTGTATAACGATCGAAATTGCCGCGCGCGCATTTATTTTCCGCGATACATCGACTGTGCTCTATTGTGTTGCGCGATCACGTGAAACGGAATTAATCGCGATGCATCGCTATCACGCGACTTTTTCCGCTATCACGTCCGCTGACGTCGCGTCGAAAATGTAATGGGGTTGGGGGGAGATATAGAAGAATAAGGGAGGCCGATATTTTACGATCAAGGTCCGACGATAAAGAAAGAACCCGCGAGGCGAGGTTAGAGAATATTAGCTGAATAGGCTAGAACGGTGCATGAGTGTGCGGATGTGCAACAAATAAATAGAAAAGAAAAAAACGGAAAAGGAAGATCGAGGTGGCGCAACAACAGATAGACTTGTGAAACTTCTTTAAAATCGTTACGTAAAAGTCGAGAGTTGCTGTAAAAGTTTTCTCTTTATTAGACTGAAAGATTAGAGTTTTTGTATTTTTTTGAAATGTTTTTCCTCATTCGAGTTGCGCTGGAAGGAAATTATTTTTTCATCATGTAATGAATAAGATAGAAAAGTTCAATAAAAAAAGCGCGTCTCCGGCTATGTAAAAATAATTTGTGTTTTTATAGAGGAACACGATAAATTGGAAAAAAATAAAGAAAAGGAGAAATACAGGAATCTGATAATTTCAATTTAGCCTAGTGTTAGCCAATCTTAGAAATATTAGAAAAATGAAACTTTTTATAACTGTGTTATTAATAAATGTGTTTTTCTAATTATAATTAATTACTATCTGTTGTATCATCCTTTACTTCAAAAGTGACACAAAACAAGAAGTGATTTTTGAATTATTATTAGAATGTGAATTATTAGAATTTGATTTATTATTTGAATTATTATTAGAATGAATTAGATATTTCTGATGATTGATAAAGATTACTTTATTATCATCAGAAATAAATTAATATTATATAACTTCACAGTGTGTTCACCAAATAGTGTTTACGTCATTTTTAAGGTTTTTGAAGAGATCATACTATTTTTTGAATTTTTTGAAAGGTTTACTTTTTACATTGTGTTATTTTTTTAAATAAAGAAACAATTTTGTGATTTTATTTATTCAATAATTTATTTTTATTTATTACAATATATTCTTTTCGAATATGATATTATCGAATATACAAAAATCTGAGCTCATGTCATTCTCATTGTCCATCGACACGTTGCATACGCGAGAATCGTCAACAAAGATCATTGAATAACAGTCGAGCCCAATGAGATAATCGTTAATCTCGATAGATCATGTCAAACTCATCGATAACGATGAATCATTCCGAGGGCATGGTTGGGGGCAATCCATCATCGACATCATAGTAACGAACTGGGTTAATAATGGTGTAACCATTGCTGGATGAATGCGTAAAAGCAGCGAGCGAGGAATCATCCTCTATGCACGGGCCATTAGTGAATTGGACGCGATATGCAATTATATCACCTGCAACATTGTTGGATAAAGTTGTCGCCGTGGTTTCTGCTGTTGCTTCTGGTGGACGCGTGTTGATTTTTCCATGTACTGGTTTGACATAAAAACTCGATATAAAAACACACCCAGCGATGTGAGTGAGTAAAAAAAAGTGCCATGACGCAGCAGAATGTATAAGGGTCGCTTTTATTAGAAACGTAAAAGCTACTTTGGCGCGTAGCCCTCTTTACGTGAGATATTTCTCAAAGTCACATCTTGAAGTGGAACACATCTCGAATGTCTTTCATGGAGAAAATTCATGATGATGCTACAAGAAAAATATTTTGTGAAAAATATTTTAGTCGAGATTTCATGAATCGCACTGTATCTAGATTATTCGCATTATATCTACATATATTTTTTAATAAAATGAAAAAATTATAAAAAATTAAAGGTTTTTCAAAATTGTATTCGAAAATAATACAAAAATTTGACGATGATTTATAATAAGATCTGGATAAAAATTTATCGAAATAAGTAGTTTCTAAAAAGTAAAATGAGAAATTTTTTATTTGTACTATAAAATTGTTAATTATAAATATTGATTTTATTAAATTATTTTAATGTATATAACATTTATTTTTATGGAAAATATATAAATTTTCAATTTCAATTTCAATTATTTCTTACAGAGGTATTCAATTATTTCTTACAAGATAATGCTGATATATCCTTAAGTCACTTTATTCAAGCTGATTACCGTGTTATTGTTGATAAATCAGATTTAGCAATTTAACAAAATTTAATTTTATCTTATTTTCATATTGGTCTAAAATAAATTAAACGATTGATTTATGGAAAAAGAAGGATATTTATTATAAAATCAGGTAAGCGAGCGAAGGGATTAATGATTCTCTATCCCGAGATGAAATATTATACGAATGGGAGTAAAAATGCAAATGATAATGAACCTTCGTTCATAGTTGCGTTTTCCGAAATAATGACTCCGAAAATTGATATTTGCGTCGCGTTAACAATCAATAGATAATCAGTTTATTATCGGGAGTGCGTCGCGTATGAATTCTGTTAAAGTAGTTGGTCGTATGTTATGTTGGTTGACACACAGGCGGGAGAATTTAGAGCGACTACTCTCACGGGGCAAAACTGTGTTAATGCATCGAGAGTTCACCTACGTGTTTATCGTGTGTCGTATTGCTCGCGGCAGATTGCGTACAATGCAGTTAGGATGCATATTGCAAGCTGCATTAGCTAGCATCGATGAATCAAAAATTTGCTTGGAAGATACGTTATAATGTAATAATGTAAATACGGCATAAGAGGAATTTAATTATCACAAAACTTTGAGAGGAATTCGACTATATAAAAAATTTCAAGAACTCCTCTTTTAAAAACGAGCTCTCGACACTCATTTAAAAATGTGTGTTTAATGAAGTTGTCGCATGGTATAGTAAGCACAGCGTTTAATAATTTGGACGTATTTTAATAATCTTGATCTTCTTATAAGACTTTCATTAGCATGCAAATTTCATTAATGTGCAGGAGTTCCGACGCGATGATAAACGTAATAAACTTATATTATCCAAAACTTTATTAAACTTAAATCTGCTTACATATGAATACGAAATCACAATAAAAGATCATCATATTTTCATACATAAACGAGATATTGTTTACCGAAATAAATAAATGGACAGAATATGTATTGAACAAACCTAAATATTTTACGTTGAATTTAAGCTAGAACTGCATCGAATATTGGATAATGTTAGCTAAAAATCGTGTGAAAAAAAAAGAAAAATTGGCACGATGAACAACACGTTCGTTTGAACGTGGAATATTTTAATCACAAGTTGAAAAAAAATTTTAAAACACGCTCTCACGGGGATTATAGAAGTACCGAATGCGTTCATGAATGTCGAAACATCGAGTGAATGTACACCTGAGAGATTGCGTTTCGTAGGTAAACTATATCGATTTATAATATTTCTATACAAGTAAAAATAATAAAATTATTAAAACTTTGATAAATTAAAAATTTATATTTTAATGAATATATTATATCGCACGGATTAATGTATTGTAGTTTTAGAATAAACATGCAGTTTTAGAATAAATTTTATTATGATGTTTGCGTGATTTATATAGAAAAATAAATATATAATGTTTTTCTATCAAAAAGTATCTTAATTATTTTAACTTGTACTTTTATCATAGCGCCATTTATTTCTAATTTTTAATTGATAGATAGTTGAATTCTCTGCAATTGTTTGATATCAACAAAGGCTGTAATTTGCGGCTCGTCCCCGCCGGGCAAAATTGTGTTAATGCCGCATTCACCGTCGTATTAGCCTGCATATTATCCACAATGCAGTTAGATTCTATGCATCCGCTGGTCACAATGGGTCAGTGACGGTTTCGTGTGCCTTGGGACTAGTCAGTCAGGGAAACGAGCAATTACCGCCCAGCCCGTAGGGGGCTGCTGGAATTTATGGGTCGAGTTCCCTTTAAGCAACCTTTCCAGCGCGCGATCTACCCCTGACAGAATTTCCTGAAAGATAGAAATTCCTTGTTCTTACAGGGTTGCATGAGAGAGGCATCCTCGTTAATATTTCTTATTATATTTGGCGGGCTTGTCGTACTTGTGTTCATTTTTTAATAGATTTTGTGTAAGCAGCTTTTAACAATTGCTCATTAGTAGTAAAAATCTTTCTTTTAATCATCCAACATTTTGAGAATCATCTAATAAAAGTTCTACTACAATTTTTAAAATATAAAAATGATCCTGCTTTTATTATTCTAGTTAATTTATTCAGATAGAATTATAAGCCTTGATTTTTAAGTAAATGAATAAATGCAGAGCTCTAGTATATAATTTAAATTACAATCTTGAAGCATCGTATGCCTTCAATACAAGACACATGAGAAATGTAAATATTTTAGTGAAATCTTTTAAAGAGATTTTATCAGCTGCTGTCTAAGAAAATAAGAAAAATATAGTTTCTGCAATATTCGAATCCAACGCGGCAAGACATGCAATTTCAACGTTTCCTTTTCTCTTTTCTTGCCATTCGAATGGCAAAGAAATCACAATAAATTTTCAATTTCTATTTCTGTTCTTTTTTCCGTGTAGACATTTCATTACACTCATCCATTATATCGTTGATCCTGATGCATGTCGTAACATCTCGCTCGACGCAGAATACTCTAAAGCGGCCAGTTATGATGCCAGGGTTACAATGATATTATCGAGCGCTATTCGCGAATGCCAATATTCTCTCCTCGAATACAGATTAAGATTTCGCACTGGGATCAGATATGGAATTCGCTTTGTGGTCGGTATATCTCCCGAGTTGCAATCTGTTATTAGTTATGAGAGATGTGCGGATAGGAAATGCGCGTCTCTCTAGTAGAGTATTAGCAAAATCGATATTTCATTTGGGAAATATTCTCTGAATAATGGCTAATTCTAGAATTTCACTACATTATTATAATATCATAAACTCATGATAATTTTTAATTATATTATATGAGAAAAAATTATTAATAAATTACTAATTAAAGCATTAATAAATTATTATTAAATAAAGTGTTAGCAGAAATGTATGTTTATTAAAAATTACAAATTCAAGTACACACATACTTGATCTGATTAATTTGATGTTTTAATTGCCACTGTACTACTTTTTTAGCTGAAAAACAAGAATTTGTGATTAATTGTTTTCCAGAATGTTAATTGCAAGTTTAACACTCTGCGATTTAACATAGATATTCCATTTGGAACTGTAAACTTTCACGAATGTTTGGCGGCTTGTGGTGGATACTCTCTTGCGGCTTTCTTCGATTCATGAATCAATCGTATCGACCATCTTGTTCCGTGTTTGCGACGTCGAAGCACGTCCTACCTCGTTTGACCCTGGGATGAATTTAAAGATTGGCTTCGTTAAGAAAAGACACGATGTTCTGTAATGTCTCATATCGCGCGTGTTAGTTGCACACGCATACATGCTCGTTCATATGTCGTGTACTTAATTAAAGCGTCTTGTACAATGTTAATATGTGCGTATATCCTAATCGTACATTAATCCATATCTCTCCTTCTCTATCGCATGTGTTAAGGTGTATTGTCGACAAGATAATCTAGTCGCCACGCGACATCGTGATCAGCTTAAGTCAATGATTGACATTTCTCAGAAGATTATAGAATTACAGATGCTATCATGTAAATGTCATCACATCACATAAGCTGTTGATCTACGGATGTTTAGTTTTTTAAAGGATATAATATATAGATAAAAAAAAAGAATATAATATATGTCTAAAATATGATGACAAGATTTGACAAGATGGAAAAGTAGAAGTTACTAATTAGACTATTACAAAATATAATCGGACTTGTGTATATTTACGAAAATTACAAAGCGAGACGAAAAAAATTAGAAACAGGCTTTTAAAGTATTGCAACTATTATAATTATTTTAATATAAAATTTAACTTCTATTTAAAACAGGCTGATTATCTTGATTTAAAAAGATTATTATATTAATAATATTTTATAATGTGTTATAAATTATATATTTCTTTTGCATTTACAATGCAAGTTTGCAAATCGTAATCTTTCTCTTGTATTAAAATACATTTCTAACAATAATTTCTACTAGAAAAAAAACAAGAATACGGAAATTAACTTGTATCTTTCACGAACGCAATATCGCGTGATACATGATGTGAGAGCTCGAAAAGTACTTTAAGAAGATAAGTCGGACGACTGCTGGCGAACAGACGAACTCGTGCTAGATCACTCGGTATAGATCACTTTGAAGATACAGATCTCTTAAAGGAGGACACATGTCCCTCCGGGAGCTTCGTAGAAAGCTGTTCGTGATGTAGTGTCCCGTAATTGGAAAGGCGAGTGACGATTTTTCCTCGAGACACCGATACGTTTGTCGGTTCTTTCTTGCCGCTGCCTTGATACCGAACGGTTTCTCCGGTGTTGCTATGCGACGACAGATCGACTACAATATTGCGGACGTTGCAGTCGAGATATTGCTATGCGGAATTCGACCGATCAGTTTTATATTGCTATCGAGCGCTTAAATGCCGAAAAAGGAGAAACATTTCGAATATTTCGAATACGAAAGATATGTATATTCGTAAAATTTTATTTTCTTTAACCTTTGCAAAAAAATTTGGTACCATTTGTGTTAAATTAATATAATTCTGTGAATTGCAAAATATTACAGATTTAGATATTATTCCTGTAATTTTTTTTAATTTTGAATGAAATATGTTTAGAGTTTGATATTATGTTTTGATGTATTTGTTTTAATATTATATATGTGATTATGTAATCTCTATTATATATATTATATATAGTTTACGTAGTTTCTGAGTGAAATTGTTATCGTGATAAGGTATCTATTTGATCTTATATTACAAGAGAGGTATATTGTGTAATATAAGGAACATGTTTTGAAGATTATCAGTATCTGAATAAATGAGTAAACTATATTAAATCTTATAATAATAAAATTTAATGTATCTATAATAAATCGAATATAAATTATTATTCGAAAATGTCGATTTAAAGAAAATTTTTTAGAATTGTTAATTATTTTATTTTTTTTTACCTTTTTTTTTAATAAGAAAATCTTTAGTTATTAAAAAAGAACTAAAAAATTATAGAAAATCTTTAATTATTAGAGACTAAAAAAGAACTAAAAAATTATAGAAAAAATGTTACATACATTTTAAATTAACTATCCATTCTAATATTTAGTCTAATATTTTGATAACAATAAAATAGAGTGTAAAAGCCCTGCAATGCGAATGTGTTAGTAATTTTAAACTAAGAATATCTCTTTTAAAAGATAACGTAGAAATAACGTATATATATTCTTGGATTCCGTGTTAAATTCCTCAAACGGATTTTCAATTGATTATTCATCAGCCATCAGTAATAACTGACGAAAGATAGTCAGACAAAATCAAGTACCACGTTATATTTTTTCTCGTATCATTCTTCTTAGCTTTTTTTTTCTTCTCTATAATTGTATACCACCTTCCATCTTGGCTTTCCTTTTTGTTGTCTCGTGATTACAAACTCTGGTTCCACCTTGCTGTCAGCGACCTACAAGCACTTTGCTCGGCTGTTCCATGAGAGAGAAGAGGCTTCCGTAATAAGTGCAGATTGAACAGACTTCACCAACCTCGAAAGTTTTCTGTCTTGCAGAGCAACCATTCAAGATCCCTTTGATTTGTTTGCTTTCTTCTCGCGAGTTTAGCTTCCGATACCTACATCTTATTGTTGTTTCTGATATCTAGTTCATCGTATGTTTAAATTTAAACGATTGTCATTAATTCCATTATAACAGTATTTTACAATAAGAAAATATAGAAAATTTGTTAAATCATTATTAATATACAGGTCCACAAAATCGGAGTTAAACTTATACATTGATTTCGATATTTATTAATATACTATATATGAAAATTTTAATGATCTTGTGTTATATTTTAGACAAGAATCCCAAACAACTTTTAGCATTATGTCATTATCTAATAATTTCTGAAAGTAGACATTTAAAAAATTTAAATTGTTGGACGCAAAATATATTAACACTTTACTTAAATTATTTAATTTCTTTTGATTTCTTTATCTGATAACACATCCTTCGGTAAGAAATTAATAGTGAGAAATTAATAACCAAGTGAGAAAACGCTCGATCAAATAATATTAATAATAATCAATAAGCTATTAGCTCAAAGCACTCTTACAAGTTTTTCAATTGAAGATAACGTTTGCAGAACTTTTTCGAATTGGCATCTTTTCGATTTAACGGCTCTTGTTTGTTACGAAGCTGCTATGAAGTCTTATTTTTCCTTAGTAGGCGAGTCAATACAATCACTCGACAAAAGTCTGAAGAATGGGAAGGATGAACCTTGCGAGTGAAGATGGAACGAGCTCCCCTTGATGCGCAACTTTTTCATTCTGAAAAGAGATCCTTTTGAAAGCAGTTAGGATAGAATTCGATTGGCTCTTCTTGTCGATAGTTCGTGATTCGCAATTCTTGGACGCTATATCAGAATTTACGATAGATGAATCTATATATTTGAGTGCACTTCGTCGAAATGGCGTTTGACTATGTTGAAAAATCAATATTGTCCGTGGTTGTTGGAAAACTTTCCCGTATTATCACGTTTTATGTAAACATACTCGATACAAATCGTAAACCATCGAGATAGCACTTAGCTGAAAGATCGATCATTTAGATACATGTATTAATATTTTGATCTTCACATACATCTGTAGTTTCACAGATATTTGAGCTACAACATAGATGCATTATAGTTCACGCGCGGGTATCGTTTATCCAACCGACGATTCTTGCGCTTATCCCTCGAGCGAGATTCATTTTTAAAAGGGGAACAACCATACTGTCTCTTGCTATCGTAGATATTAATGGTGCAAGATAATGAGATTTTCGTTGCAATAACTGACACGCGCGTGAGAAGGGCCGACAAACTTGAAAATTAAATTTCTCTGATGATCTGGAAAAGATCGCCGTAATCGAGCACCGCCGATATGAGTGATAAGGGCAAGCGACTTCATGCCTTGCAGCACTTACGTTATTATGATGAAATTGGTTTTAGCAGTTCTACCGTAATCGACTTAGTGTTTTTCTTAATTTTCCGTTGGTTGAAAAGTTCATATAGCACTAACGATAAATAAAAGAGATATAAAGATAAATATGCTGTATAAACATGCATTATATATTTTAAAAACATCTTAAAAATTATTTTAAGACATCATATCATAAGATGTTTTAAAGCAATCTTCAAACATCTTATGTTTACATTTTGTACATGATATATCTATATAAAACTGGGTATATATATAACACGTTAATACAAGAAGTACATAAAGTTCAACCATATTTACTGTCATATACAAAATATTTTTAAAACATATATAAAAAAATTTTAATTTGTTCTACATCCATATATATTCGTACATATATGCCGTACATACATTTTGTTGACATGTTTATAGTTTAGTTAATTAGATTGCAATATTTTCTACATTATTTTTATTAATAAAAATTGACAATTTTGAACGCAATTTTTATAATCGAGTATCGTTATATTTTCTACGTTCTTGTTAAAAGAAAGAAGATATCATGATGTTATTTAATACCGTGTAAATATATACTTTTTAATGCGAATATATTGTAGTATCTGTCTTTTATGTATGATTGAGACTCTAGATATGCGAGTGCAAGAAGCTTTACGAGATTTTTACATTTATTTATCGTTACTTCGTGCCGAATGATGTAAATCTCTGCCGACATTTTACGAATTGAAATACCCGTAGACGTATCGTTAGACATTTCAACGAGCTTTTCACAGATTATGAGCTTTTATTGTCCGCTGCTATACAGTTCGGTTTTATATCATTGACATTTCCTTGGCTGTCGCCACCAACCAATGAAAATGCAATTTAATGATTATGTCTCCTCTTAGTAAAGAGTAAAATAGAGAATAAAAGAGAGAAGGGGGGCGGGAGAGAGAGAGAGAGAGAGAGAGAGAGAGAGAGAGAGAGAGAGAGAGAGAGAGAGAGAGA
>NW_017259185.1:2094470-2101730 GCF_001594045.1 Atta colombica
ACTGCCAGACGCAGCAGAAAAATTTGCGTCTTCCGGCTCGGCATCGCGACGGGAAGCGAACAAAAGATTCCTTTTGCTCGGGAATTTATTGCTTGCATATACGACCGATACTCACCAAGTTGTGAGAGGAGTTCTCTTCGAGTTTCGATAAACCGAAACCGTTTCTCCAACGGAGGTGATAATCGAACTGCAGCTGCATTACACTGATAGTAATTAGCTGTCAGAACGTAAACTCAGTGAGTTAATGAGATTCTCTTGATATTGAATTGATGTAATATACTGTAGTTATATTTGCTTGATGAAGTATAGAGAATAAATGAAAACGTCAGTAGTCTCTTTTCAAGAAACGAGAGGAGAGAAGATTGTTTCGTTGCTATCATAAAATTTTGATTGCGATGTTACATAATGTAATAACGCATTTGCCTTACGATGGCTCTGACTTCTTTTTTCACGCGTCGATCATAAATTATAAGATATCTTCTTCTCATTCAAAACGAACGCGATGTATAATGAAATTATCGTAATTTAGAGCTCGAATGTGCTGCAACTTTATGGAAATGTTTAAATAGAGAATAGCAATTTACTATTCTTCTTTTAAGAAACTCGCTATTCTTTTCTATTCGGAACTTACTAACGAGCTATGAAAAATAAATTGAATTTTTACGTGTGTGCTTCTGTTTCGGCCACGTTTTGCTTTCCTTTTAAAGCTGTTATTCGAGGCAACCGTGAGTAAGTATCTATTTCGCAGGATGGCCATGTAAAACATAGCGTGTAATGGCGTGTAAGCTAGACCGTGTAATAGATCCTTAAAACAAAGTACCTTCTTTCCCACCCGTGTTAACTGGTTTGCGCATGTACGCTTATAAGAGAAAATAGACGCTTCGGATTCTTCCTCACAAAGCTCTCGCAGGCGAGATTAGTTGAACTCACATGAATTGGCTCAATTTCCTGCTCGGAGCATATCGATAAAATCGGTGAGTTTTCAGCTATATTGCGCACGTCGCTTATTTCTTCGCTTCGTGACGCTGTTGACAATTTCTGAAAGTTCACATCGCCCAGCAAAAATATTTATGCCAAATATTTGTTGAAACTATATATTATTTATAACCTTGACGAGATATGAGATGAGTGCGAAAGGGGACCTATCATCGTGCACCTTGTTGATTTTTATAATCATTTTTGCTTTGTATTAGCAAAATAACTAAATAACCGCATACATGCGAGTAACACGAAGTCATAAATGCTTTATATAATTGCTTTTTTATTATGTCATATTAAGTTAGAGCTCATATAAGATTATCAGTTTTTAATTTAGTTCCTGTGTTAGTAAACGTAATAATAAATAATGGGACGATAAAAAGTGAGTCTTACGTAAATAATTATGTGAATTAAACGCGCTTAAGGATTAAAATAATGAACATATATTTTTTACAACACGCAGGTTTTGCAGAAGATGGCATATTTTTTAATATGAAGGCACTTTTTTTACGATCGTCCTAAGTTAATCCTTAGGTCATTATTATTAAATATCAAAAATAATTGTTCAATAAACTGCAGAGCATTACTTTCGAGATAAATATATCTGACTCCGAAAATCTTCACGTAATACATTGGGTATACTAAGCAATTGTTGCAAATGAGAAGTGACAGATAAGATCAACACGAATCACCGCAAGCAAGCGTCACGAAGCTGAGGCCAACGAGGTGTGTCGAGTTTATCCCGAATTTAATATTCACGTGTGTTGTATGGTGCTCAATGTAAATGTAACGGTGCTTATGCGTACCATCTTCAATACGAGAAAAGCCTCGCTTTTCCTCGTGAATGATCCTTGTAAATCCTGCCGAAAGATCTATTTTTCTGGATAAGGCGATTGCACGCAGTGTTTTCATCGTAACGCGAAGAGAGCTACTCGTAAATCCTTCTCTCTGAGATATTGTTCGGATCCATGTACACACCGCGAAAGAGTCGGCGAATGTTCGAGGAAGGGAATCGTCTCGGGGTCCGGATCCACACGGTCCTGCTAGTAGTAGACGGTCTGTCGGTCTGTCGTGCACGCGATGCATAATGCTGCGATGTCTGAAAGCACAGAGAACGCCTCTATTCCCTCTCGACAGAAGCGGCTTTGTGCATTCCCTTAACTCATCCCCGCACTGTGTTTCTCCGACGTCGGCTTCTCGCTACTGTATACTGTACGAACGTATCGCGGCTCGTGCTTCGCATAAACCGCGTGAGTAGCTGACTCGATAAAAACTTGACGTTATCGTAGTCAAGAAGATCACTTAGTGATTTATCCGTCGCATTCCATTAATCCATAATTTTGCCTTCTTTTATCTTCGTGAAATTTATAGAAATATAAGAATTTCAATATAAGAATTTAAATACTAAGCGATAAGAATTAAATTGATATTTTGTCCTTTTACAGTTCTTTTTCTAATTTTACTTCTATACTTTAATAAATTATTTTTTTCAAATTTCGAATAATCTTCTATTTTTCTGGATCTGCATTTTATTTTTTACAACGTGCATTTTTTATAATAGCAGAGATTCGATTTGAACTACATTCAATCGAATATATTCTTAATGCATTGATGTTTGTTTTTAATGAATAAATTTTATTGATTTTATCTCTGTATATTTTTTGTTAAAATCGCTAACAAACAGCACTTATTTTGACTTGTGTTAAATCTAATTTAGACTTGTTTTTATTATAATTTATTTTTTGATACGTATTCAAAATTAAATAGTAAGCTTATTTGCTTATTTAAATGAAAGAACTGCTCGCGCAGACGGAGGTACTTTTTTGAGCGCAATGCAGATAAGCGTTCGTTAATTTGGACAAAGAATCGGCGTTGTTAACGATACGCGGGTTTTGCAGAGAGAAATTTAATATGCAAGGGTGCGTGCGCGGCGGACGTTTCCGAGAGTTGTTTTATCCACCCGCATAACGCCAGCGCATGAATTTTGCAGCGACGTAATTATTTTTGCTCGCTTTCAAATTACCGTCGATCTGTCTGAGTGTACGTGTGGTAGAAATATTTTTATAAGTAGAAAACGTGATTATTTCTTCCGAATTTTGTGATAAACGATTCCAAAATATTCCATATCAAATTGAGAACCATTTCGATTTACAATATCATACAAATCCATTATTTGTGTCAATATCGAGTTAGACAAATATCTATGCTAATTTAAAATTCACTCAAGTGAATCTTTGTCATATCTCTTGAGATTCTAATTAACTGAAGCATTTTGTCATGATTTCTATTAACATTTATATAGGCTGTCAATTTACGTTTTTAATCGATTAGAATTTAATACCAAAATTATTTTTTTAAAGAGAAAATATTAAAAATGTATTTATGTTTCATCATATTTGATATAAATATATCGAATATCAAACATGAAAAAGATAATCAATCCTTTTGATGATGAACATATAGTCAATTGAAGAATATATTTTATCAAGCAAATTTAATGAGAACGATTTAGATTTATTAATAATTATTTAAAAATAATAATGAATATTGAATTAAATATGAATTAATGTATTTAAATAAAATTCGTTTTGTATGAAACATAATGTAAATTTGTTTTAGTAATAATTTTATATTTTAATTGAACATAATAATGATATAATGGTAATAATGAATTCCGTATTTCTCCGACTATAAGTGATAAGAATCACCAGTTGTATGTACTTCAGATTGTAATTTAATTTGCCGAGCGGATTGCACATTCATTGTATGGAGTATGTTTACGCATATGTAGACTATACTTTATGACCCACTATACGCCTGTAACATCTTGTTTCGAGAACGTAATTGGAAATGAATACTTGATCGTTTAGATCGCGAAGTCTGGTACGCGGAACTAATACCGCTTCGCGTTTCGACGAGAAGATTGAATTTCCGCCAAACTTAGCGCTTCCCCTGAGGAACGATCTTTCACGCTTACGAGTTAAGGTTGTAAAGTTATCATTTTTTAGCATGATTCTCAAAGATATACAACTTGCGTTTTATACACTTTAGTAGTTTTTTGTCATAAACAAAAATTTTCATTGCATTATGTACCTGAATAATGATTATCTCTGATTAACTACTTCTCTCAACATTCCTCCTCCATAATGGCATTATGAATTATTGTGTGGTGATTACTTTCGTCGACGTTATCTGACGTGATCATCTTTTAACGCTTAGTCTTACGTTATTTTTATTATCAGAACCATTATATGCCTTCCGTGTTTCATTTCTCCGGAAATTGCTATACGACGTTATAGTTAATGTTATAGTCAATGCAGAAGAATGCAGAAAGAATTTATAATATATTGTATCTTTTATACACGGAAATTAATTATGAAACGAATTTTAATTAATTCAGTCTAAAACAAATGGATGGATATAAAAGAATTTTCTTGAGTTTTCCAAAATATCGTTAATATAATAGAATGCATAAAAATATATCCACGCGTAAAATTTTAAATATAATTATAATTGAAAGTGCAGCGCTATAATAATATTACTACTATTTTAATATTAGTCTGCAAAAGCGTAGATTTATTTTAAATTAAATATACTGCAATTTTACTCTGATTAAAATAGAGAGTGAAAAAAGAGCCATTATTAAAAATACCAATATCAGTTTTTACGTGGTGATTTCTTAGCCTGAATAGAACGTAGAGAAAATAGTGCATTTGCCGTTGTTCGGACCCAAAATCGATTGCAAGGCAATTCACAATGCAGTTGGTTAAATCCAATTTACGGAGTACTTCGAGTTCGTTTGAAAAAGAGGCAGGTGCTATTATCTGCTTCACCCTTGACTTCCTTTGTTTCCTTCTAGCCGTACCTTGTGTTATACAGGATAGTTTATGACGTTATAAAAATCCAGAGTGAGTACTTTAACTGATCGAAAATGCGATTGTTCGTACTGGTTTTGAAATATAATATTTTAGATTTTATATTTTTGCAATGATTTTTTATCAACACAAATATACATTAGTTTTAATATAACGTTAAAACGAAGCTAAAAAATATATGTAAAATATATTTGGAAAAAATTGAATTTAATTATATTGATATAGATAATATACATATGCAGAATAAAGAAAAATTGATACTGTGAAAAAGTTAGTCAATAATAAATAATAATTTTACAAGAGTTTATAAAGTTAGTCTCTAGATATTAATTTTTACAAAAGTGATATAGCATTTAATTATCCACGATTTGTTCATATTTATTCATAAATAATTTTTTGTTTATTTTGTAAGAAGAATTTATAAATAAATAAAAGAGTTGAGCAAATTTCGCAGTAATTAAAATGGAAGCCAGCGAATTATTTTAAATATGAAACAGTATATCGCTATTGCAATCTTATTTCACTACTAAATGTAATTTCTCACTATAATAAATGTAATTTTATTATAATAGTATATAGGTAATATCACTTATTCTTTAATTATGTAATTAATTTTGTATCTATTTTGTATCTATTTTCCTCAATATATTTCTTATGAATCCCATTTTAGGTTGCATTAGGAATTGATCGTCACTTTGTCGAAGGCTCAAATTCTTACGTATTGTTCCACCGAATATGGGTTCATTATGTTTTCTTGGCGTGGTCGCGGAAGTAAAAGGACGCTTCCGCTACATGCAGCGGAAGGAAAAATCTGATTCTCACGAGCGGCGAGTCCGTTCGCATCGTCGAAGACATCCCAGTGGGTCCATTAACCCTTCTGACGGTGGGGTAAACGGCAGAAAGGAAAAATAAACAGACGAGAATTTCTAGGATGGAGAATGAAGGGTAGAAGAGCGAGAAGGAGAAGGAGACAAGAGAAGAGGGAGAATCGAGGGTGGTGATGGCGTGTCTGGATATCGATCCTGGCTTCCGGGACGTTACCACCGTGCCCCAGCTTTCTACCCCATATATACTCGCTCTGTGTGCACGTATCTATAAGCACTCGGTGCACACATACACGCGCGTGAATTCAGGTATGCTTAGGAATTATGTGGGCCGCATACACCTACGTCGAAAGATGCACTGGTTTAGCGCATATATGTGTGTGGTTTAGGAACGTACAGTATTACTAGAGAACTTCTGGGAAAAGTCATTCCCTTTTCCAGGTTCTAAATGCTCCTATTGCATCCGTGAATTTCATTAGAGTGCAGAGTGTTGCGATTGAGTGAACTTTTCGATTATCGCGTGTCCTCTCGCGCGTCATAAATCGCTCAGTCAATTTTCATAAGAGTGCAGTCAAGCGAAATTTGTTTCTTCACGCTGCAACTTACTCATCGCATCATATGAATGCTTGTTGTTAATAAACTAACATTTACTTTTGACTATATGTATAGACATTACTAGAAGTAAATGTTTAAATATGAAAATGAATTAATTAAGCATTTCAAAGCTCATATCATAGTAATATATATACATATATATAATATACATATATATATAATATATATACATATATATAATTGCATACACAGTTTGACATATTTTAACAGTTAACTGTAATTAAATGTGTACAACTATTAGCAATTTCAAATAATGTAGAATTTCATTATTTTTGGTCACACGGCACATCTCTGAAAATAGCGTGTCATTTGGTCGTTTTGTGCTCGTCCCAAAAGCAGACTTTGAACATTCTCCTGTTTAACAAGTTGTGCATATCAGAGACAGACGCCGGAATCTTGTCATGCCAGTGATAGTTGCTGCTTGACTGTTTCCTGTCTAGGACTTCTGCCGGGTTACTCGTTCGTGACATGGTTAAACGAAGTTTCGCCACAAAGACACTTTTCTGCGAACATTTAATGCTAATCGCCACTGAGAAATTCTAGTCAAGCTAGCTGGAACAATAAAGGTCGGTTTCTCTCTAGCAGCAACCGCGCGATATTGTTTTCCTAATCGTACGTCCCACGACTGAATGCCGTCACTGTCTGGATGACAAGTGATAATTTGAAATTCAACAACTTGGTTATGTATTCGTAATCAGGAGACGCCCACGTACTTTGAAAAAAATATCTGAAATTGTTCGAATGAAACATATGAGCTGTGAATAATTCGATAAAACTTCGTGTTGTATAAGTTTTTAAATTCTTCGACTGTACTTTTATAAAATTATTTTTAAAAAATCTGTTTAAAAGATTTGAGAAAGATCGACATTGATTTTATAAAGATATTATTACAAATGTTATTATATAATATTTTTGAAAAGAAAAATTAATTATAAAAGAATTATACAAGATTTATAAAAGAATATAAG
>NW_017259185.1:2101830-2102139 GCF_001594045.1 Atta colombica
TGTTGTAACAAAGCAGTTTTGTACACCTGATTGATAATATCAGATGTATCAGCAAAACGTTTTTATAATGTAATATCGACAGATATTTATCATATAGTTTCAAAATAGAGAACGTCTTTATTCAAGCTGAAGAGGAAACTTCTGTACTCGAATGACGATGTTCTAGCTTTATCGAAGAAATCGGTTTCTGACAGAAACAGAGAGAGAAGAGAAAGATAGAAATTGGGGAGGGGGAGAGGGGGAGAGGGGGGAGAGAGGGAGAGAGAGAGAGAGAGAGAGAGAGAGAGAGAGAGAGAGAGAGAGAGAGAG
>NW_017259185.1:2102239-2106357 GCF_001594045.1 Atta colombica
AGAGAGAGAGAGAGAGAGAGAGAGAGAGAGAGGGGCGTGGCAGCATCGATTTGGCACTTTGCCAAAGAAGCGTACTTTCATATCGCGTGACACCGAACGCATATGTATATGCAAGCTAGAAAGGAGGAGGGTATCAGGAATACGTTAAGTTATCGCTGCGACAGAAGAACTTCCCTACGTAAATCACAAGCACATTCCATTCAAATACTCCAGCGACGCGCACTGACATTTGTTCGATCAATCGATGAAGTTGTCGTCGATGAATCACGATTACTCATAGAATATATTATAATGCAAAGATGCACGCGCGTGAAGATTGGAAGATACAAAGTGCACTAGATTCATGTACAAGCATTTTTCTAAAGCGACCTAGATCAAATGTCTTGAAAACGGAGGTAATACTATCGAAAAGCTATATCTTATCTAGAAAAGAAAAAAAAGAGTTCCTTTAGCTAGAATGTTTTTAACTTCGTCTCCCTTTTATTTAAACAATTTGTCTCAGTGACTTTCAAATATGGTGTATTGATTTTACGTTACTTGCAGTTGACTCTCAAATATCCTATATTAACTCTGATTGTTACCGTGCAAAGGTATTTCGTGCTAAGTCTTTGTAGTATGATTGGATAATTTATTTAATTAATTCTCCAACTATTATTCGAACATTGCAGGAATTGTTGTTAGTAATCAAATCCTGTCGACGTGCACGCGACGCTGTTGCGAACAACAACAAGGGAATAGAGTATATTATTGTGGAATAATACAGCTACTAATTTCGGACAGTTTCTATCTCTCCGCGCTGCAGTTTCGATTCTTCAATATGGTACGGTGCATGCTATCGCATATGCTCTCGTGGGAGAACACGCTAATAGAGAAGCGTAATCAATATTCTACGTTCATTTGCCAGCGAGAGCGAACTCATCCGTCGAACTTGCCAAGTTATTTAAAAATAAATGGGAACATAATTGAAGAGTTCTCTTATTGTAACAATTTAGACATTTTTTTTATAATAGACATAATATTTTTAGCAAGATTTCTAGGAAATCTTAGGAAATTAGGTCATGCGAAGTAATGCACGTGAATAACTACGTTTTCTACGTTTCCTACGTTTTCTGAAGGAAATATTAGATGTAGTAAAAGGAAATCCATTATTTTTGCATGAAATTGAATGGAAAAATAATGGATTTCTTTTTACTACACTTAATATTAAATATTTAATAGATTTCAATAATAATTAAGTTGCAAGTTGGTTGAGATGACATCGACAAAAGGTCCAATTGCTTTTAAAATAAAATATGAACTGGAAGCATATATATTGTTTTTTATGTGTAAAAATATATTTTTCTTTAGTGAAAAATACTATTTTATTTATTTATTTATTTAATTATTCTAAAATTTCAGATATTAATTTATATTTGTAAATTATTGATTATCAAAACTTCTTTCTGTAACGTTCTGATAATTAAATAATCGTGCAAAATAAAAATTTGAATTATATCATTCAAATAATCGCAAAATTTGAATGAATGAATTATTTATTATAATGATTAGAATGAATTATTCTTAAAATAATAACTATTTACCTATTTAACATGGGTATGATAGCGAAATTTATAGCTAACAATACATATTTATCGCTTAAATTGTAATAATTACTTACTACATGAGTTTGATCTTTCGTTTAATTAGAAGTTTGCGTGTTACGTTTCTTCGCTTGACGTAGTCAGCACAACTTATACTCGTGCATGGCAAAAGTTGCACGTTCGTGTGATGTGCCCTTCGCCTGGAGGATACGCAACTTATATCCGCCAAATTTGCAACAATGTTCGTGAATTTCCACGCGGGCCTATACCGCACCACCGCACTGCAAGAGTTACGATGTACTCGAAGGACGTCAGATTTATGGCTGGTCGAGGGAAGATTGTCGAGTTCTTCGTGGCAGTGCCAAGACCACTCTTGGAGTTGCATTGATCTTAACTTCCCGCATGTACATTCTGTGTAAATACAAGCATTCGAGATACTTGTCAAATGTTGTCTACTAAAATAGATGGAGTTATGATTATAAAAGAAAGGATAAATAAGCGACGCTTATATAACAATAGAAAATATAAATAATTTTTTCAGAGTTTTTAAGATAGTTCATGTAAAATACATTACGGAAAAAAAATAGATTGAAGGGCAAAGCTATAATTTATTGCGCGAATTCAACATCTATAATTAAGAAGATTTGATGTTTAACGGTTTAATAAACCGTTAAGGTTATTCAGCTGTCGACTTTAAAATAAAAAACTATTTTTACATAGAAAATTGACTATCTATACGATTGTAGATTTGTTGAATTAATGAAGTTTTTAGCTGTACTTTTTTCTGTGTATATTTCAATCTTTAATTTCCTAAACATATTTTACAAGTTTTTCATAATTCACGTTCTTCATAAAAACTGTCTGAAATTATTATTCGGAACGTATTTTCAGAAATATGTATCTTGTATTATTTTTTTTTTGCGATATATCATTGAAATAATTTCGAAATGACAATATTTATACTAGCGACAAATATGTTTCGTATGATTTCCATTTTCTTCACTGTTAATAGGCTATCATCTTCGACTCTCTAATCTCGACATGCTTCACTTCTTGAACGCTTTCCAATTTTCCCTCTCTCGTACTTGATTGAAGACTATTTCCTTTCCTGCTTCGTGCTGTGATCGATTAATTGAAGGAGTAGTGATAAGAGGTCTGGACGAGCGGTGCGACGGGCGGTTCCTGGCTGTCTGCCAAAAACGAAAGTTCCGCGGTCACGGCGCATCGCCGCAGAAATTTTCGGGACGCGAATCGTGCCGCAACATCCAAACTTTTCGCATACCTTCGGGTATCGTTAATTTCGGGAATTTCGTGAGTGGGAGCACACGTGTCCCTTTGCAATTACGCGTTGTCAGTTTAATGGCGGTTACAACGAATGCACAGTATTTATGTGGGACACAATTGAAAATTATATACATGAACTAGTTTGAGATTGCACCATATTATGAACTTCAATTTCTCAGAGCATCTTGGACTTCATGAACGTGATACGTTAGTACAACAGGTGTGTAAACGTTATGCACGATGTCATATCTCTAAACGTGTATCATTATTAGAGCTTTTTGTAAAAGTCATTTCTGAGAATTGCATGTTTTAAATCGTATACGGTATGAGTATTTTTGTCGAATTAAAACGGATATTCGTTTGAGGAAGCTTACGCTTTTTTTATCTTGATTTGAAGGGTTATATACATTAATGACCACTTTTGGCTGTTTTAGATATTATTCAATTATGCGTTGTTTCGGTAAATTGGCGAAATTATAGGAATAAGTTCAGTAAACAAGGTTAGTTTAAAATGCTGAATAGGAATGTTGATAAAATTTTGCTGAAAGATTTAATTTTTTCTAGATACAGATTTAAAAATAATTTTATTGGACCATGAAAATAATTTTGTTGGAATCACAAACTGATTGCTAGAATATCAAATGCTTATCATTCTTTAATTTTTAACATATTTAGATATTCTAAAATTATTTTTAGATTTGTACTCAGTAAAATTTTTAATCTTTCAGGATGTTTCATTAAAAATTTTAAAGTGAAATTCTGGAGACTTAACAAATTCCGAGTTATGTAATTTTTATGAAAATTTTTTTAAACAAAATATTTAACTTTTGAAAAAAGATCTTTAAAATAAAATATGAAATATTAGCATCAACATAAATTTTATGATTTTTTTATATTATTAGAAGCTTTCACAGTGATAAATTTAAAAGAGAATTAATTATTAAATTAGTATTTATTAATATTATTTATTTCAGGTTAAATTAATATTACGTGCAATATATGTTACTGCTTGGCGTGTAAAAAAAAGGAGTGGACCTTAAGTTTCTTGCTTAAATTAAAAGTGAAGGCATTAAATTGTGTTGAAGGCGTTAAATGTAGTTTGATTAATTTCTTGGGGTAAATGTATCCATGAAATTGAAGTCAGAAATTACAAAACATTTACTATATACGACAGAATTAATATTTATATTTTGATTTGATATTTTACAATAAAAGAAGATATAAATCGTGAACACAAATATATATATATATATA
>NW_017259185.1:2106457-2111857 GCF_001594045.1 Atta colombica
TTCTTTAATATATATAGAGTTTTTAAAAAGTGATATTCTTGCTTCTCTCTGAAAAGTTTTAAGTTTTTATTACATCTTAACAAAATTTTTACAATTAAATGTAAAAAATAGTAATTTAAAAATATAAGACATCTCATCCTTTTATATAATTTTGTTACACAATAAGAATTGATAATAATTTTTTTATTTTACTTGGGATCGCACAAGATTTGGGTCAAAATTTTTCATAGAACGATAGAATTTTGAGACATTAAAATTTGTAAGAAAATGTTGGATTTGTGAAAAAAATTTTAGCTTTATATTAAAATTCGCAAGCGTCACTTACATTCATTCCACGTTTTAAATGAATCAACATAGCTCGTGAAAGCTATCACTCCCTTTGCACCTACATTTTGCGTTTCGGGTTGCAGATTTTATGCGACTGTGAACTCCGGCCGAATTTGCAGGTTCAATTATAAAGTTCCGTCTGTCCACGTGACAACCTGCGTGGCGACTTAATTCTCTCGCTCGTCCACTTTCGCAGGCACTGTTGCGCGCCGAGCTCAATTTCACGGCGGGGCGAACCGCCGTCGCAGGGCGAAACGAAACGTGACCTAGTTAAATTTTCTGTCTCCGTCTAAATCGTGTGAGTGACGGTGCACGACAGTGGCTTTTCATCGATATGCTTCTCAAGCTCTGAATTATTGAAGTTTAAAAATTATCCACATAATAAAAAGACAGAATAAAAGATATACATATAGATATTTTGATATGCACAGTCAAGCAAATCGTCGGAATTGTCTTTCACCCAAATAGACTTTAAATATGTTATATTTAAAGCATCAGAAAATATTAAACTCATGTGTATCTTATCCGCGTATCTCTAAGGTTTAGAAGAAACAATTAATCTTTTGAAAATAATGGATTTTTTTTATTTTTGACATTTTGAAAAATGTGAGTATACCTTTAGAATGCATGAAACCATAAAACTTTTTTCATATATACATAAAATATTTTTTTATATATATCTCACAATTTATTATCACAAAATATTTGCTGAAAATGAAAAAGTTCGTTATTTTCGAGAGATTTTTTTTTTATTCTTAAATCTTGAGCTAAGCAGATAAAAAAAGGTTTAATATTTTTTGATGCTTTACAAATCCAAAGTCCATCAAAAATGATGAAAGACAGTTCCGACAGTTCCTTTGAGAGAAGCATACAGACAAATATAGATTGCAAGTAAATAAAACTATTCAAAAGTTTTTCATTTGATATATGATATTTGGGATATTGCATTTGATTGACGTTCCGGAATGATAAAAAAATGGCAAAACTTTACGAATGAACGTCTCTTAGACCACACTGTGTGCGCGATTATTAAAGGATAGGAAGAGAAAATGGTCGGAGAACAGTCGTTTGTGCCTGTGGAACGTTCTTTAATTAAGTTGTCGATTCGTCCTTGTTAATTCTTCGTGGCCCTGATGCGAAATCGATGACATGAGCCGCTTTTCCCTCGAAAGCTCGAGGAGACGCTGCCATCGATGTGACATTGCTCGATAAAAAGTTTCTAGGAGATAGCATTGAAGGTGAAGCTCGATCTATTCAGATAGAAATATTCAGAATTCATATCCGAGGTTTGTAATATACAAAATTTCTGATGCTTCTTGTTATCTATATAATCTATATAATAGTATATATAGATTCTTCGATCAATTTCTGACATGTACTTTTTCTTAGCGAAAATTTTGTCGGACGAATATTTTCTTTTCTCTCGGCCTTTTAACGTCCTACTTTAAACGACTTTAAACAAAATTAAAATTCTGTAAAAGTAAGCTGTTGAAGTTCACTTATAAAATGATATAATATGTCGTTAACTTAGGAAAACTTTTTATGCCTTGAGATTAATATTACATACTTTGCTGCATAATCCTTATTTATTACAGATTTATAAATATATAAAATTATTAATAGATATAGCTATAATAATTACTCTATAGCTTTTTCATCATGTTTATAAAACTATGAATTTCTAAAGAAATTTTCTTCTGTCCTAGAATTTTTAAGCATGATTCAAATTATAATTAAATATTTAATTAAATAGCAATACTACTAGGATGAAAACTGCGTATAAAAAAAAGATTCAATTGTCACAAAAAATATGTAACTGTTATAAAAATTTGATTTATATCGTGTTGACCCAATTTAAACTTGATATGTTGTATCAACGACTCTTTGAAAAACAGTCTTTGTGTTATCAAAAAGTTTTTCTTTAGTGCTTTGAAGAAAAGAATATTGTTGATATTTTCTGCAATATAATTTTTAATATAACGTGATATCCATAATCTCTTGATCGATCATCACCGGCAAGGATAATACGGTTTTCTTAATTCCACGAAGATTACTGACTGGAAGAGAGAACGAGTGGGATAGAATTAAGCAAATCGCGGAATGGAAATTATTCGAGCGGAGGAGGTGAGCAGCAGCAGCTGCTGCTGCTTCTCCCAGTAGGTTAGACCGGGATGAAAATTCCGCAGTGGCAATAATTCGTGTCCGTGCGGTGTCGGATGGCTTTTGCCAAGGGATCCTTCGATAAAAATTCCAGGAAAGCCAGCGTCGAGCGGCGGCGGGGCAATTTCATTCCTGACATGGCGGCATGTCGTATGTGTTCATTTGACCCGTTAAACCGGTCGTTGTGTCGGTAGACCGCGGAAAAATGAAATTATTTCCGTTTTCACTGCCTATGTGAAATGCGAATCGAGAACAATAGTGAGCGACAAACGAGAAATTTATGACGGACACCTAACATTTCACTGGAAATTGTTGAATTATTATAGAAATGGGTACATGACATTGTATTAAAAAAAAGATTAACTCGTTCAAGATTGCCACAAAATTGGAAAATTAAAAAACAGGGAAATTAGGAAAATGATTTCAAATTTTTAATGAAATTTTGTCTGGAAAACAGGGAAAAGTTGTGAAATTTTAGGATGAAGAATTTGTACAACCCTGTCATTCATCTGGAAAGATATTTCATTTGCAAGATTATTGCGTTTTTTCAAGCCTAGTTTTTAGAAGAAAACACATTAAAAAAGAAGGGAACAAAAAATCGATCTACAATTTCCTACAACAATTTTCTGCAGAAATCTTAGGCATTTACGGAGTTCAAAGACCGTGCGATACTTAGAGCTTGTTTCTCTCTCTCTCTCTCTCTCTCTCTCTCTCTCTCTCTCTCTCTCTCCTCCTCTATCTATTTTTTTTCAATTACCATTTGATTCAATTCGCGCGTGCCTTCGAGCTTTGTTACTGTGCGAAATAAAGCGGGCAGTTTTCGTTTCGTCGAAAAATCGCGCCGATAAATTCCAGCGATTCGTTCTGGCCCGGCGCCGGGGTGAATAACGGCGCCGCCCCGGTTTTTCGCCTGCAAATATATCGCACGTATCCTCTATTTTTCCCCCCGGACGCTGCATATACTAGGCTATTTTTTTAGCGGCCGGTTTCCAACGCTGGACCCCTTTAACGACTCATCCGACACTTTTAAGCCTAACAGGTGGCAGATTATTGAACTCTTTCGATGGAGAGAAAAATATGTCCGTCACCTGTATCCGCCGTATTTCTTCTTTTTCTTCTTTTTTTTTTCGCCCTACAATTCGCGTTTCAGAATTTTTTGTACGTTGCACGGCAGATATTTGAGTGCGAATCGTGATAACAGCATATCTCGCATACCGGTAATTACGATCGCATTGATATACCTAATCGCGATAGAATTTTTTAACTTTTTTGCGAACAGTGTCATTCATGTTACTTTTATCTTATTGAAACGCATTGTTGAAGATTGAGGACGCAAAAGCTTATATAACATGCAACTCGTTAGAAAATGAAACTACTGGCGAAACATGGATTTTCAAGGATTTTATTAAGACTAGTTTCATAATTAACGATTACCTTTTCTTTTAATATGTACTAATATTTTATGTTAATTCGATAACAAATTTTTATAATATATATGTCTTTAAGTGTAATGACAAGACTTGTTGCGCATATCTTTTATGAAGCTACGAAATGTACATATTTCCATAAATATTTTTTTACGTTGTCACTCGCGTAAATTTAATAATATTTAATCTGAAAATCGGCCGTTATATCCGCGTTTGTATTGCATCGCCCATCCAAAATAGGCGATATGAAATTACGAGCAATCGCCGTTGCACTCGTTGCACTCGTATGTGAAGGCGTATGCATGCGAGTATTTTCAAGCTTTATGCATACACACACACACATCCTACACGGAAATGGAAATGCCTCTGCGATGCCATGCGACTGTTCCGCTTGCGAAATACTGAATTGAACGCGAACACACCGCCTCCCCTCTCCCCCTCCCGATCTTCTCTTCGTACCCGGCTGCGAAAAATCAATTTGTTTTGTAGCAGTTCGATCCACACGTTTCTCTCTTACGAAATTCCGCTTTTTGTGGAAGATTTATATGGATTCGAATTATCGGATGACTTTGTCATAAAAATTGAGATTCAGTGCATGACTATGACCGAGAGGTCGCGCGTTCTCTGATAAATGACGTTAAGATGGCTACTATTGACTTTCTTTAGAAAAGACTTATTAATGTTTGTATTAATTATTCCTATATTTGATGAACTGAAACGAATAGTAAATTTGCGAGTACATTATAAAATTTTCATAGTTTAATAACTGTATTGGTATAATCTAATCTTTCTAATCTAATCTATTTTATTTTTATTTAATTCAGAACAGTTGGAAATTATAATATTTTCATAAAAAGTACAGGTTGGCAAAAAAAGTTTGGTTACAAAATTTTGTGTTTATCAAATCATTATCAATCAAATTGATACTATTTGTTATCATTTTCATTGTCAAATATCGTCAAAGACGTCATTTTGTTTGCTAAGTAGTAGTATTTACAAAAAACAAACATGGAATGTTAGTTTATTTTATGAAATATTAAAAATAATATTCAAAATGCGCGCGCGCGCGCGCGCGGTGTGTGTGTGTGTGTGTGTGTGTGTGAGAGAGAGAGAGAGAGAGAGAGAGAGAGAGAGAGAGAGAGAGAGAGAGATCACCTTTAGCTTTGACTTAAGCTTTGAGGCGCTTCGGGAACGCAGCAATAATGTCATTTTTTATGGATAAATTTTTCCAAGATATAATAAAACGATCTTCAGTTCACTAATAAAAATCTTTTAGTACAGTCGTTTTCAAATTTAATAAGGTGTAATTAACCATTTCATTTGTTTTTTTAAATATACGTAACTATAAAGTTGATGTTATTTGTCATTTTGCATTTTAATATCAAAATGACATCTTTAATGTCATTTTAAATAGATAATGATTTGATAAATACACCAAACTTTTGTCATTTTATGTATTTTTTTTATATTATAAAATATATTACAA
>NW_017259185.1:2111957-2115581 GCF_001594045.1 Atta colombica
ACTTAAGCTAAATAATGGTGATACAAAGAAAAACGTGGAATATTTATGCATGATCGGATAAAATTTTTTGTTTCTCTTATAACATTAATTGTAAATAAATGCGAGTGTCGCTCGAAGATAGTATCAAAACAAGCACATGAAACCGATGAAAGTGTGTTGTCATCTATACTCTACGTGTATCTACAAAACCTGCATTCATTTTCATTTTACGGCATTTTACCATCAAACTCGCATGCGCGCTAAGCAAATCCGCCTCTCGGGTTTAATAAATGATGTCACGCGGGGAACACCAACAGGAATTAACTGAAACGAAATACGACGAAAAAGGATTAACGGCGGAACAAAACCTTAGTAATCCTGAATCCTCTAGCGCATTACCGGATTGGCTATAGAAATTTATTTTCACGTTTTCTCTGGCGCGCTTTCTTCCGTTCTCTTCCACGCGATGAAATTTTTAGTACTGTTTCAGAAAAATGTTGTGCGCTTTGCTACATTCGTTGGCAGGCTGAATAATGTGATAAACAAGATTTTATTCATGAGATTAATACACGTATCTTTGTGCTTGTAGAATGTAACAGAGCGCAACGTTACATTTTTATTCATTAAAAACTAACATATTACAATTCCCTTGTTTGTATATCTGTTTCTCTCAATAGTGAAAAAGAAGAAACTAAAATTATAATTCCACTTAACGAGTACACAGAAACATAATGTATCTCATTAATTTTTTTTTAATTGTTGCTACATATAATATGAATTGAACTGTAATATTTTTGCGATTATCTATTCAGGATAAAAAAATAATTGTTCTTACATATACAAAAAGTATACTTTTCTTATATTGTCCAAAAATATTTGTTATTAATTTATGATAAAGTATAAATCTATTTTACTTCTAACTTAAGAGGTCACATATCATATTCAAAATCAAATAAAAGTAAAACAATCTCTTCCGATTGCTCGAAGCTAGCGGCAATTTAATTTTAGCACTGGTTAGGTACATGAGGAACATGTTCTCCACATTCTAGCACTCGATTAAACTGCGACATTTCCACGGAAACTTTTCGTTTCGCGGATATATACGAGTTTCGCTTCTCGTGCCCATTCCGGAGACACGAAGATGTCATCTGTACTAATGTACGTTCCTTGTCATGAAAACCAGCTTAACCGATATGCAATAATCTGTTTGCCTAACACGAATCTAGACTACTTATTATTTATAATTATTATTTATATTGCTTATTATTTATTTTTTCAGTCTATATTATTTTGTATGTGTTTATCTTTCATGGTCCATCCAGCGTTTCTTTTTATTAATTATAATATTCAACCGGATCATTGATGTCTATATTATATGTTTCAAAGAATCTTTGGGTTTTAAAAATTTAAAAAAATTCTGATACACTTTTTCGACATTTAATAATACAATTTTACAATGATATAACCCGAAACGATTTTCACTTTTTTGTATGTGTCCGAATTTGAGGCGGAATAATTTAAAATTGGAAATTTGCCAGCTAGATCTTCAAAGCCTTGGTTGGAGCCATGAAGAGTTAATTGTGAATCGATCGTATATCTGCTTTGGCAGAAACATGTTACTGATACATAAACGGATACACTACATACAAAAGATAAACTATAACGCGTTGCACTGAAAAAAAATTTACGAAATTGTAATAAATATTTATTAAAACTTTGTAAGTTTTTGTAATGTACGTTATACAATCACAAATAAAAAATATAAATTAAATTAGAAAAATTTAAAAAGTTATATAAATTAAAGTGTTGCCGTTTTAAAATACTATTCTTTTATAATTAGACTTAATCCGAAAGAGACTCTCTTTTCTTTCCTATTATATAATTGCAGAACGATTTGTTGACATCTACAGATTTGTTTGTAGAATGGAATGCTTTATTACATTTAACAATACACTGTTTCGACATACTGTACCTTTCAGGAAAGGGTAGCTAATTATTCGCTTAGTTAAAGCCGAAGTTAGTTACAATTACGCGACAAACTCTGGCACGATTAATAATAACATCACATATATCTGTATTGTTTCAGATTCGTGCTAGCCTCGTCCAATTTGACTTTCGTCCCTTCGTTAGGTGAGTAACATCGTTAACATTGTTTGTAAAATCGGATTGCAAAGCATATTTCATAGTTTATAGAATAGATAGATACACTTACTTGTGAGACTTGGAGATTTTTGTAGGCATAGTTTGAGAAACTAGTCTTCTATCAGAAAGATTTCGAAACTTGCCAAGAATTCGCAGTTATTTTAGGCTAGTGGGTTTCATTAAACGAGTAAATTTCAGTACGACAATCGTTGAAACGGTTTTAACAAAGAAAACGCATTTGGCAAAATGCAGAGGGAATGAGAGCTTGACATGCATTACGCAGAAAACAGCGATGAGAAAGGAGTTAATAGGGAATGTTATACAATCACCGCTTTTTTTTACAGTAAGAAAATATGATAATATCCTTTAACAGAAATAATATTTAATAATTTAACAAAAATAAATATGAATGTACGCGGTCGTTGAAAAAAGGATTCAAAGCGAGAGAAATATTTATATCATATCTTACATCAGATATAACGATAAATCTATTGGATGAGTTAATTGCTAATGTCTACAGGTCTGCAAGGTGCAACTTCCACTCACCTATAAAGATTTGATTTATTTTTTAATACGCTTTAAATATGTAACCTTCCGCCGCCGCCGGCAACTGGGGTCTTTAAAGACACTCGATGTTTCGATTCTGTAAATTTTTATATAGATAAATTTAAATCTGTAAGAAATAAAGTACAGATAAATCCGACTTTTATAAAAACTCATTGTTTAAGTATCAAACTTTGACATGAGTTACATCAAAATTTTTTCAGATTTTTATATAATCCAAAATAGTAAAAAATTTATTGCTCCTCGAAGATATTGCTGATGGAAAGGAATTAAAATTTATGCGGAGAGTTAAAAATTTAATCATGTAGAAAACAAGACGTTCAAATTAATAATTGTTCGAAATTTAAAATTCATATTTTGCTTTCAAATTTTTATTTATTAATATCTGAAAGTGGCACTGCTTTCATTTGGTTAGTTCTAAATTTTATTTGTAACTCTCATGTATACTGAACGATATATTGGTATTAAATTAGATTCAATTTGAAATCCACATTTAGAGCGGAAATATTGGCTGTATTGCGAATTGTATCAATATATATTCAACTTCGTTATTTGACTTTGGGAAGGTATTGAATATAACGAATACGCTGAAATGCGATTCTTTCGCATAGAAAAGCATACAACACAGAAAGAATCGTTAACGACGCCGTGTGCCAAAGGGACTGTGTGATGGTAAAAAGCACGTGTGCAACTGCCATCGCTCGAGTTTCACGCGCGTATTGACGCGTGTGCACTTACAGACAAAACTGCGAAGATGAAAGAGGGATAGCGGGGAATGGGATAAGGCGAAAAATCGGACTGGCGGCGCCGCGGCGGCAGGGTGACGGATGGAAAATGCACTCAGCTCTCTCGATTCAACCGGCCACAGTGGCGTAACGTAGCACTTTTCATCCTGCGATCGATGCGTGGCCGCCGCCGCCGCCACCGCCGTCGCCGCCG
>NW_017259185.1:2115681-2125957 GCF_001594045.1 Atta colombica
TGAAATGCGGTGGAGAACGAAGAAAGGTGGGTGGATGGGATGGACGTGCACCATCTTGCACTCCATTCCGCGGCACTTCTGCGTCGCCGCCTTCGCACCCATCTCTTGCTCGAAACCTTTTCTTTCTTCGCTTTAACTCTCTTCGCTCGTTTTTTTTTTTTTCGCGCACACTCGTCTCTTTCCGCCCTCACTCATGGCGTTCTTGGCGCCGAGCTTTCGAGAATGAATCCCGAACTGCCGGAAGATCTAGGACTCGGAATGTTGCGACTGCGAGCTTACACGCATCGCTAGTTGAGAGGAGAGAAACGAGATTCACCCCGTCTTTTGTAAAGAGAAGTACCGCCATTTCTCGAAATTTCGACGTCTCGTTTTGCTTACTTCGCTACGCGAAACCACCGCGTACGATTCCAACGAGCCGTCCGACTGTCTTCGCATTCCTTTGCGGCCGTATTAACGGATAAAATTATTCCTTTGCTCGTGAACAATGTCCGCGTTCAACGCTTTCGTCCTCCTCTAATAATGATCCTCTAATAATGTGGAGACACTGTAAGCCGATGATAAATGTGCGAAAAGGTAGATTATGCACAGGATTACCGCAAAACTAGAAATCAGAGAGATCAGGGAAATGTGTCACATGGGAAAAAAAGGTTCCCTGTCGCAGCTAATCTTGATTTGTTAAAATATATATTTGCTGTAACTATAAATTTATAAACTATGGCGAGAGAAATGGTTTGTTGTTGCTGTTATAATATAAGTATCACAGTTAAGATATTAGCTGTGATATCTACATTTTAGTTGTTTATATTTTACATTTACGATTTAATTACCACACACAGTTTAAAAAAAAAATTAAAACGTTAGAAAATTAAAATTTTTTTTAAAGAAGTTTAATGTACGTGCCTCACATCTATGCAGTTTTGGAATACCTCCAATTTAACAATTAATTGCAAACAGTGTCAGTAACAATAATTTACATTACTGTATAATTAAATTTCTCTCAACTAAATATTTGATGGTTTCTAAATTAGGATGAAAATTAAAAAATTTCAAAATATTATTGAAAGCATCAAGGAAAATCATAACATTTTGTGTGGAAATCCGGAAAAGTTGTGAAATTTTAGAATGAGGAATTTGAATCTTGTTTCAGAAACGTGTCTTTTTATTTATCGTTTCTTAAAAGTTTAGTAAAAGAAAAACTGATCTTAGTTTCAGTGACCCTCTTACTCTTAGATTCGTTTTGGTCGTTGACACGAAGAGTGGCATTCTTCCCCGTGAAATGTTTCTTCGTAAGTAATTACGAAGAATTGCTCGAAGCTATATTATTCTTTTTAAATGGAACAATTTTCTACTTAATTTAAGTGCTTTAATCTATTTGCGGTGTCATATACAATCATTAACATAAGAAACAATTCTAAAGTAGGATAGTTTTATATTCTATTCTACTAATAATTGATTATAGCAATTAAATTGTATACATGGAATTTTGTATGCTGTTAATATGATTGCATTTTACTTTTTTGAAATGATTCGATAGACACATAGTAGTGAGAATCCATTTCGTGTATTAATTTATACACACTTCGTTAAAGCTCACAGGTTTGAATTGCAATAACATAAAGTAAAATATTTCTGTTGAATTGAATATACGTTATCGAATAGTGTTACTTGTAAACTTTATGCACTCCCCTGGGCAATGTAAAGCTCCAGTTTAAGTGACGAGTATGCGTGGCAACAAACCGTAACCGGCATTATGGGAATAGTAGCTGAAACTCCCTCAGAGTCATCGATCTGTTCCCAATACATGAAATTAAGATATCCGTGACGTTATAGATACGTGACTTTACGTATGTTACACTATCTGAGCATTGTTATAGTTAGTCGGAGAATCTGCAATGCAGACCTCGTATCTCGCGAGTCAAATATATTACGATCCATTTCCACGAATAATAAGAAAGAGCTTCAGTTATAATTTCTTACTCTTCTCACGTAAAATTTTTATTTGCGTGCGAAAGACTACGTATTTTTTTTATTTTTTATTTTTTTACTAAATATTAACTAAATTACTTTTACTAAATATAACTATTTTTTTAACTAAAATATATATAAATTAACATCAAGTTAAGAGATTACTTTACGTACTTTTCCTAAATAGTTCCAAATAGCTTTCTTTATATAGCTATCTTTATATTATTTGAATTTTCTAAAATTAACGTTGCACTAAATTTTGAAAGTATTTTTATCAATTACATTATTTTTAATTTATTTATGTTTACGACATTACGAAGAATATCTTGTTGAGTGTGATGTAAAAATCTATAAATGATCCAGAAGCCGTGGAAGTAAAAATCATTCTCTTTAAATAACACGTCGGAAAAATATATACTCGTAAAGTTGGTTGCTTCAGTAGCCAATCGATATTTCTAGGTAGAAGAAAACGTAGTTTTCTCATTGAAACTTTCTCAAGAAACAAGAAGGAATTGTCGAGAAGCGAATGGGAATAACGTGTCTGATCCCATTGAATTTTCTTTCATTGTTCACAGCTAGATGATTCGTGCGTGCCAGTCGATATTGATGCTAATCATTATTCTCATCGAATAAATGAGATTTTCTCGTTATATTGAATTTATTGAACCGCGCCAGAATAATATATTCCGCATTAATAAGATGTTTTGTCAACGCGTTCTAATGTGTTCCAAATTTAGGCTACTAGTTATGTTCATTTTGGAAATTATATCAATATCGTATCATAAAACAAGCAATTTACGTTAATTGCTACGTTAAAACGCGACAAAAAATATTACACTAATTAGAAGTAATTTTCATTGAAGGTTGTTATGATCGAAGCATTAAAACGATAAATTTATATTTCTTGTAAGAATATGATAATGTTATAAAAATATATTTTAACATACAAATTGCTTGTTAAAGTTCTGCATTTATGATATATGCAAAAATATATACGTCGTTATAGTAAATGGATGAAAGCACTCTCTAAATCTCTTATAGCGAAAATTGAGTCAGTCTTTTGAATAAGAGTGAGAATATTTTCACTCTTGAAAAAGAGTGGCAGATTTGTGAGAGTTCATTCTTTTGGAATGAGATTCCTTTTAAGAAACGAAATCTTCCAAAAAAAGAAGTGAGATTTTATTTATTTGGAGAGTGAATCTCATTCCAAAAAAAAAAAAACGAAAATTTCTCAGGGTGAAAATATTTTCGCTCTATTTTAGAGATTGGTTCAATTTCCAGTCTTTTTAAGTGAGATTTCACTCTAAAAGATTTAGAGAGTAAGAAAATAGATTTTAAGACTTGCGCAAAGTAAAGGAACAATGAAACCAATGTACGTCACGATCGTTATATTACCCTCTTTATCATCGTTTCTCCGACATGTACTTAGCATGATTTCATTGGTATGCAAGTGCAACGTGGCGTTTGGACAAGTAAGGGATGGCGCCGCGAAGCTTGGACGAAAAGTTTGGGTGAGATCGCGCCGACGACTCGCGTGAGAAACTTTACGAGAAAACGAACTCGTTTAAAGGTTTTTCATCTCCGGGGAGATAGATGTCCGCTGCCTGCTACCGTGACAGCGGCGAATCGAGTTTTTGCGCTTAAACTTTAAGCGAAACAATTTCGTTCGGCCGTTTAATTCACGACGTTTGTTACGTCAGCGTTTACCGGGAGAATACATATTTTCCACCTCGGAGCTTTTGCGCCGGTTTAAGAAAAATCGTGGGAAACTTTTCAACGTTGTGACGTACGGGGTATGATATACCGACAATGAATTACTTGCTGGAAACGTTGGACAGACCAGGATTTAATGTAGGAATTATTAAAAGTTGAAGCCAGAAATAGTTTATGGACTAATTTTGCTGTGTAGAAATAGAAATATTTGTAATATAAAAGTATACGTTAATTTTTTACACGGAGAGGACGGTTTATTGAAGTAAAAAAAACTCGATTCTAAATTAAAATCTAAATCTGAAAATAATTTCGTTGGATTATCAAAATAAGTGCTAGAATGTTAAAATTTTTTGCAACATTGCTCATCATGCTTGGGATTTGTATGTAATTGTTTTGATATTTCAAAATTATTTTCAGATCTGTATTTAGTTAAATTTTCTGATATTTCAATAAAAATTATTTTTTCTGTGTAATGGCGTGGAATAGGAAAAAAATTGGTTTTTTGCCATTAATTTTTTTTTCTTCCTTTCTTTTGCTCTTATATTTTTGTTAGCAATTTCAATAATTATTTTTGTATGTCTAGAAAAGACATACAAAAAATTACACACTTACTCCCTTCTTTTTGAATGGATTTAACAAACAATTGTAAAAATAAAATTGTGAGAAATTATATTATTAAAAATGTTATTGTTCGATCAATTTCTTTTGCACACACTTTGCATGAAAGCAGCCATTTACGGCGGAAATATAAAGATTGCATTTTTTAACAAGTTCTTTTTTAAATTTTTTTTTACCTTGCTTGTTTTCCGTCTTTTGAAAAATACTCTTGCAAGACGAAACAAAAGTTATACCAAGCACGTTACTAGAACGATAACGACGTGCTTAAAAAGCATGCTTTATTCTTTCCGGTAAGGAACTTTCGTCTTGCTTTTTCGAGATAGAATCTTTAACGAAGTACTTAAAATTTTTCTTTTAAAAGCGAGATGTATCACGAGGACAGCATCTCGCAATAAAGCGTTATTCGATCTATTATTCTATGTAAGAATAGATAATCAATTTTTTATTCTTATTTAGACAGAAAGAGAGGACTTGAAGAGATATTGCAATGAATGAAATAAGTACAATAACGTGTGCGATGAAGTATAAATAATTTTAAAAAGAAGAAGAATGAAAATTAATTGGTTTTCTGGATAGTCAACAAATTGCCTGAAGCGTTCATACATGTATACAGTTGAAATTAAATTTAACATGTTTCATTTGTCTCAAACAGTCCACTCAAACCTTTGTATTAATTTAACACAAAATTTTTGTGGAAGATGACTATTATAAAGTAATACAAATATTATCTAAAAAAAATTGAACTCAAAAAGTGTAACACTGACACAATTTGTAAGCAAATATTTTTTCAGTAATAATGATTTTTATTTATTCATTTACTCATAAATTGTGTTGTTTTGATAGAGATGTTTAACATTTCACAAAATATTTAATAATATTATAATACATTATGTTAAATTAATACTCGAATTTGTTAAAAATTTAACACAAAATTTTAACAAGAACTTAAGTAAACCGGCTTTACATAAATATACAATGTTTTTTTTTTATTATTATATGATAAATTGCACATATTATAGATGTTTTCTTAAAAAAATTTTAACTTCACTGTACTTGATCTCTCAGAACTTCAGTGCTATACGCAAAGAATAATTGCATAGCAGCGTGTCGTCATTAATCTAACGATAATAACAAGATTGCTATGTATGTGCTTACTATATTTACGCAAAGTATAATTTCGGAAAATGGTATTGTCGCATGTCGCTAATAAACTTCTTACCACCGAAACTCGTCACGTACCATCGTGCACTTTCGCAAAATTTTCACCGTTTGTCACGCTAACTTTCAACATTCTAACCTTCCGAGAGTTTGCGCTTCAAATTGCACGATTGCGTTCTGTATACGAATTTAATGACGTATTCATTCGACTTTCGTCCATCAAGTTAACATTTGTATGACACACTTGGTAATTTATTTCTTTCATTCTTCACTTGTTGCTCTAGCGGAAACAATGTTTTAAAAAAGATGAACAATATAATGTAATTTACCTGCAAGATTGAAGTAATCTTCCACTTTATTTTTTTAAACTGAGCCTATTTATTTCATGCAAAATTGAATCTGACAATTTGAAGTTTCTATAACACGATAATATTTTGGAAGTTTTACATAGACCAATTTTTTCATAATGATTTGTCGTTGATTAGAAATAAAAAATTTTTTATTTTCAAATTACTTTTTGTTATAAATTGTATAGTAATAGTCAACATTTTTTATTATTTTTGTTTTTTATTATTTTTATTATTTATTTTGTTTTGAATATTTTTTTATAGTGTTTGCTTTTAGCTGAAATGCAGATTATAGATTTTGAAATAATTATCGTTGCTTTCTAAGTATAACAGTTTTTTTTTTATTTTGATCACTTTACAAAATAAATTTCGCTATGTGCATGATTCCATCGCGCTGTAATTCTATTTAAAGTAATCTCTCCTCTATGAATTAATTTCGAAACAGCTGCGAGCGATGTTCTCGAAGTAATTTGATCCATTTTACTTGGGCCCGCAGCAGCCTCTGTTAATCACAGAACAGTAATACTCGTCCAATACTAACGGCACATGGCTAATTACATGATTACTAATTGGCATAGTATCCTGCGAATGAGGCTGTCGATTGGGCAAACACGTTGATTCGCGTAAATATATCTTACAACAAGTACGCTTTTACATGGTCATGTAATGTATCGATTATGCGTTCGCTCTCATTCTGGATAGAATTAATGCACGGATTGGATACGCGCTCTCGGGACTTATTAATTTCACAAATCACGGGCCGAGTGACAAATTTCGCTCGTTTTCTCTGATTTCAGCGCCATTTGCGCCAATTATATGACGGACTCAAATTAATGAACGCAGCCGCCGCGCCGCAATTTGCGTTTACGATATCGCGACATGTTTGTTCCGTATTTTTCGGAGGACAATGAATGATGGATTCAAATTTAGGACGGAACTTTTAATATTACTTTTAATATTTCTTATCGATTATTGTGTATTTTAATTATGTGTATTTTAATTACGCATTGTGCGAACGATTATAAGATTAATGGAATATAAAAAAATCTCTTTTCATATTAATTCATACAAATTCTTTTGTCTGCAATCGCGTGTATCGCGAATTATTTTATTATTTGCTAAATCACAAGATTGTACGCAATGAAAAATACGTTTTAAAAAATGTAAATTTTGTATTTGTATCAGAAACAGTTCATTCAAATCCTTGTTAAAATTTTATGAAAATTTTTAAGTATGTGCTAATTTAGCATAATATGATTGTTATTTGACTGTTTTATGTTAAATTAATATTCAACATTTCTTAGTGTCAAAATAACACAATTTATGAGTAAATAAATGAATAATATAAAAATAATATTTTTTAAAACAAAAAGATAAGTGAATGAAATGTGTTTAACATTTTAAATATCATATATATTAATTTTGAAAATATATGATTGTTTACAAATAATTTCAATATTACGTTTTTTTGTGGTAATTTTTTACATGATATTTGAGTTTTTTCCAATATATTCTTGTGTTAATTTAACATAAATTTGAGTAGACCGTTTGAGATATGAAAAATCTGTTAAATTTAATACAAATTTTTTTTCTAACTTTCTAATAAGAATATAAATCTGAGATTTATCATTATTATTATTATTATTATTATTATTATGTTTTATTTCTTCAAAGATTCAAGTATATAAAACAAAAATAATTTTTGTATATTTTGTACCATATAAAATAAAAATGATGACGTAATTGAAATTTGTAGTGCATACCTCATGTTGTAATTTACCATATTTTATCGAAATGTAAAGTAATACGGATAGGGCATAAACATGCACATTGGTTCTCGATAACCGTCTACAGTATCACTGTCAATTATATTGAATGAATGAGTATTTTTGCTGTTTATTCAATGCCGGCGGTATCTGCCTTCAAACGACACTTTTACAAGCGTACGTGATCGATTATGCTCTCAGCATCAATGATGTATTACACTACAATTTACAATTTGTTCATGTGATTTATGTGTATTATGTAAACAATCACGATGTTTATACAAATATTAACATTACGTTTTGATTTATAGAAGCTCTATATTGGTTGGCTCTATATATTGCGTTTTACGCAATGTATGGAAATGAATAAGTATTCGGTTGGATGCATATTAATAAATATTATCTCAAATAGAGGGAAGGACGTACTGTTCTCGAATAATAAATAAATTGTTTTTCGCTCCGATACTCTAAGGGGAAAAAGAAATGGGAGAGAAAATGCGCGCATCTATCTAGATGTTAGGAGTTACTCGATAATGGAAACTTAAAAGACTATAGATCTACTTGTTCTTTGATACCAACGCCCTTCGTAAAAGAGAAATAACGTGCAGCATGTGAGCTAAAAACTTTTTTGCATATGAAGAATTCACGCTTTTAATATAACGTCATTATTTTATTTACAAACAATTTATTTAATAAATAGTTAATAACAATTTAAACAAGTTACGATGAAAAAATAAGATTATGTATAAAGTGATTTATTATTTTGTCTCATTAATATATCTTATATATATTTTTTTATAGTTTTTTGGCTAGGAATTTTGAACGACTTATCTATTTATATAGAATATAAAGCGGAGAATGATTTTAATTCGTGAAACATCAATAATGAATTAATTCAACGTTGTCTGCGATGATTTCCTTTTAATCGTATAAATATATGAAATATCGACGTGACTCACTAGAATATTAATCGTCACGTTCGAATACGCGCCATGCTCGGCTTTCCGAGGGTTCACAGATGTAATATGCGAATAATTTACGTCTCCAAAAGCGAGATAGATGCGCACCTCTTTGTGAGCGCTCGACGGAGCGCGTATTTGTACAACCATATGCACATACACACATATTCCAGTCGCGTTATCTTGTGCATAGTACACGAGGCGGATAAGCTTTGGCCGCCGCAAGCTCCTTTGATCTGTCCCATTATATGCGCCAGCTTTCTGCAGTAGTCTCCCACGGGCGCGCCGTCCGGTAACGTACGACTATACGTTAAAGCCGCAGAAAGCAATTTCGCCCGATAACTTCTTCGATTAGGCGAAATGTCGACGGTTGTGTGGTACACGAGAGATGTAGAGATCTAAAATTATGGTTGTCGCGGATGGTTGCGTGACGATGCAGAGATTTTCCCGGTTTTGATGTGCCCTTGTGCTGCCTGAGATAATTCCATCTTGGTGAAGCGTCTGTCAACACGGCGCAATTTGACGTTCGAATGGCACGTTTGAATGACAATTTGTACCAAATTAATTTGTGTATTGTATGAATTTATCGAAGCTACTTGTTAAATTAATTTTGTTAATATAAATTTTGTTAATAATTTTGTTAATATAAATTAATAATTTTCATTAAATTGCGCGTAATTTTGCGTCAAACTAGATAACACAAATAAGCATAATTTTTAAGCTTTCAGAATTTTTTTGTGCATAATATGCTACTAATTTATATCAAGTTTTATTGATATTTGTTGAGAGTTATTTGTTTCAGAGAATTTTGAAATCATTCGTTTAAAGTCATTTATTTCAATTTTTTCTTCAATTTTATTGAATTAACAATATCTTCGAAGAAGAAATAATTTTTTATACAGTATAATCCCGATATAAGTATAATCCTGAGTATAATTTTAAACTTTTTAAATCTGCTTTTGGGACGAAATCCACTTCGTTGGATAACTTTTTCCATTATGCGAGATATGGAAAATGCGGTCCACGAGATGTAAAACTGAAATTATATCCCGCGGGGATGAGGGTAGCTTCAAGGTAGGGAAAGAGAATAGAAAGAACGTTTCCAGGTTTTGCTTCGCTTTGGTCGCAACTGAACACGTGATTGAATTAGCTGCCTCTTAGCGAAGAGGAGTGGTGCAATAATGATGTTAGTCAGCAATAATTTGCTGAGTAGAATAAAGATATTTCCATGATGTGGCTGCTGCGATGTGATATTAATTAATTTATCACTTTTGAAATTGAATGATAATTATTATGATTGAAATATAATAAAACAGAATATCCTAAGTATTATGTCATTTTTCGTTGATCTGTATAGAAAGAACGATTTTGCAGAAGTATCTAAAAATTTATATAGATTTGAAAATAACTTTTAGACCATCAGAATAATTTGTAGGAATCTCAAGCAATGAATGCTGCAAAAAGCTTTGATATTCTAGCAACGAGTTTGAGCATTCTAATTATTTTGACAGTCAACAAAATTATTTTGTCTAGCTAAAATTGTAGATATTTTAGTAAAGCTATTCTTTTCATATAAATATTTAAAGTTTATTTGAGAATGTCATTTGTTTCAATGTTAGAACACTGACAATATTTAAAATTAGTTATAATCAATAAAGATGGGAAATTATAAAAAATGATATAATTAATATTCAGATTAAATTATGATAAAAATAAAATACTATAATTGTGGTACATATTTATTAGGCCT
>NW_017259185.1:2126057-2126815 GCF_001594045.1 Atta colombica
ACAAGAACAATTTCTTCTTTATAACACTTCGATTTTCTTCTGAAAAACGAAGAACAAACCAGCTTGTTACATGGATCGAAGGATCGCTTTTATCTGTCTGTTCTTTTTCTCTCTGCTGCCTACACAGTGGATTGACGTTAAATCGCGAGTGTCACGCGGCCGGGACCATCACGGAACACTCTCAATCTCATTCATGACTTGGTCGGAAGCTCCTGAAAAATCGTGAAAAATCGAAGCGGGCAACTTCCTTCAATTTTCGTTACCGGTAAGTCTGTTACGTCTCGTGATTCAGGCTAAACCTCGCGATAAATAGAATTTTATCGCACCGAAGTCCCTCAGCATTTGGGTGACACGAAAAAAAGTAAAAAGAATTTATCGCCAAGCGAAAAATGTCTATTTCGTAGCGCATAAAACGAAGACACGTTCTTTGATAGAATTTTATTCTTTTCATGCGTGCAATGTCTTTTATCATCAGCCTTTGATGAAAAAAACGGTTACCGAATCGCGGAAAAAATTCGCCGATATCGAATTTTATAAAGGTCATCGGGTTGTTTTGCGAATTTAAATAAACAAGAAGTCTCGTTCTTGTATAGCCTTGGGCTTTTCGTTATTTTATAAAAAAAAATTTTGCTTCTTTAAAAATCGGAAATGAAATTACATGAATGCGAAATTCGTTTTATAAGAAAATTAAGAGGTATCTCTCTCTTTCTCTCTCTCTCTCTCTCTCTCTCTCTCTCTCTCTCTCTCTCTCTCTCTCT
>NW_017259185.1:2126835-2130351 GCF_001594045.1 Atta colombica
TGTGTGTGTGTGTGTGTGTGTGTGTGTGTGTGTGTGTGTGTGTGTGTGTGTGTGTCTTGATTTGTATATATACTCTCTAAATTCTTTGAATCTTACTTTAAAGAGTGAAAATTAATCCAATCTTGAAAAAGAGTTTTCAACGTTTAATAGTGAAATTTTTTTACTCTCCAGAGTGCGATTTACTTTAAAAGTTTTAGAGAGTAATGACTACTACGAAGTGCTGTTACTCTCATTCCTATTAATTGAAAGAAAAAGGGACTTATTCAAATTTACGAATTTCTCGTGTTAATTACAAAAGTAAGTACTCTATGAAAGATATCAATCATTTCTCGAGTGTTGTTCTTTTCATTTTATTTTCTTCATACAAATATAACCATAGCTTTTAACGTGCTTGTTCCGTACTTCTCTGCACTCTTTCGTATCCAATTAGTTGATGCAACAATGCAATCCGCGCTACACTGCATACTGCATTCGCCACTATCCACGTGAGTTGAAGTGGCGAATTTGCGTGGGGACATCGGCGTTGGGTAATCAGTACAGACATCGTTAGGAATCTCTACGGAGGCGGAATTTGCAGAACTGCTATCACAATAATTGGAGATTTGCAACGTGCGACGATGATTCGTCATGGATGTAATTCATTAATAAATCATCAATTGAGTATAATCAGTTTATTTATTCTCTATACATCTTCGCAATCGCAATCTTTATAATATTTATCACTTTATTATATCACTAAATCTTCATTTTTGAACGTTTCTGGAATTAGTATTCTATTCTATTTATTTATTTTGATGATGTTGAATGATAATTTCAAAATGTAGCTTTTTGGAATTAAAAATGTTTTATTTATTGACATATAAATATAATATAATTTGAAAAATAAATTAATATACCAATTGCTTTTATATTTGATACAAATTTTTAATTAATTAATTAATAAGACTCACTGCTTTGCTAATGCTTATTTATTATCTATTGGATTTGCAGAGTTTTATTGCGATAATGTATTTACTTCTTTATCGCACAGTATGGAGCACACGTCATAATCTCACGTGTTCATTTTGAAGCGGAATATTTTTGGTTTGCAACATTTTTTTCAAATTTGCTTGGTACGATCGTTAAGCCCGTGTTTATGGAGCTTTCGAAAAAGCACGTCGAGCTCGGCGTGACAGTAGAGTCAACAACTGGAGGCAGCGAAAAAGAAGCGAAACTTGCCTCTCGAAGTTGGTTACGTCACTCGTCTACCAGTAATGGAGTCAAAGAGCTGTCCAATAAGAGAAAAAAAAAGAAAAAATATACATTACGTTCTCGGAAGCAATTGCTAAGTCGCGCTCGAGGATATTCTATCGACTTTGTGCTGTCTGAAGAAACTGACAGTTCGTTGCTAGTGACTTTCAGTCCATCTTTTTCATGTTGATCGAAATGCTTCTTTTTTACAAGTAAATATTTCATAAGGCACATCAAATTTAATAATAAAAAATAACACTAAAAAATAATTTAAAGAAGGACTACAATAATAAAATATGTATTATGGCAACTTTTTTATCTTTTATATCAGACACACTTTACATAAGATATTTCAATAAATTTGTATGATTAGTTAAATATTTAAATTTTTCAAAAGATTTTATATTATAATTTTTTTTTTCATTAAATATCTTTATTTATATATTGAAGACGTTTTTGTTTTCATTTATAATAAATTATTAATTTTAAAATAAATTATTAATTTTCACTTATAATTTATGTATTATAATACGTTCAGTGTCGTAAATATATTTTGCAGATAAAATTCATGCCTGATAAAATTCAATTATTAATATATTGTGTATAAAGGTAAAAAGTAACTTGTGTACGCTTATTAGTATTGCCGATGGATTAAAGATGAAAGTTCGTAATCGGATATATGACGTCATTTATACCGTCGATGATAGATAATTCTTAGAGTTTTTAAACTGTCGATCTTTTCATTAATGAGAGACCCCGATGATGGAAAGCCTTCGCGATCGATCACTTGAAAGCGATGAGCCGGTTGAAAATTTAACAGGACCATATTCTGTCCCTTTCCCTTTTAACTCTTTCTCGCTCTCACACACGTTCTCTTTCTCTCTCTCTCTCTCTCTCTCTCTCTCTCTCTCTCTCTCTCTCTCTCACCTTTTCTCTCCCGTTCTCGTTAATTTTCCCCGTTTCGATGTCACGATGGCGATCGATGACGAACGAGGCGGTCACGGCGGACAAATAGCTTTCGAACGGCCTTACGAACGCTGCAGAAACTCGTTGTGTCGGTTGGTTGGAAAATAAACTGGAACGCTATTTCATCCTACATCCCGATTCCCGGTCTGGGACCATGTGGAAAGTTTTCAATAGAGCACTCGATTGCGTACATACGAATCTGCCTGACAATGGACCACTAATTGGAGTCGACGGTTGCGCCACCAAAATTTCTTACTTATTGTACGAGAAACGCGGGTGAGATCTGACTGGACGGCTGGTCGCAATACGAAAAGTCTGTGGAAAAAGTTTTCTTGACTCGGCGAAGAAACTTTCCAACAGAAACTGTTGTCTCGATTGTTTGAGTCGTTTTTTCTTTAAATTAAAGAATGAAAGACAAACATAATTTCGCTTTACATTGCTAAATGGTTGTAGATGAATAAATATTGAAAAAAATAGAACGTAAATATAATTAAAATATTTAAAGTTAGTTTAATCAATCGTCGCAAATTACGGGGAGAAAATCTACTATCGTCCAATTATTTTACTTTTTTTTGCACAATTGGTCAGTAATTGTTCGGATTGTTCTTCTTTATATGATTTTGTTTTGCACAAATTAATGTTGTATGTCACTTTCAATATATGCGATTCAAACGAAAAAGTTTTAATCAATTTGTAATTAGATAATAAGTTTCATTTCAAAGATTGATTACTAAAGAGAATTAAATATTAATAAATATTAATAAGCTTAAGTAAAAATCAGCCAAACTCAATAAAGAATATTATTGAGATTAAGATTTAGGATTGTGAAACACTCTGTAAGGATTGCTCTCCGGGATGCTCCGAGTTTTTTCTGGCGGGAGAAATTAAATCTTCGGGAATTAAACGAATTTACAACGGTTCACTTAAAGCGAACGCCGACGTTGCTCATTAGTGTATTACCCGGTATTTATTCTGCGCTCGAGGAAAAGAAGAAAAGAAGAAGAAAAAAAAACATGCAATCGCAAAAAGTACGAGTTCGGCTTCGTAAATTCCCGTTCATCTTCGCGCGTCGTTAATTTCGCGAGGAAAACGCGATGCATCAATCGTTTTCCATTCGAGCTATGAATTATTCGTTTTTCGCGCAATGTCTCTGTTTACGAATGGGAAGCTCGAAAAGCCTGTTGTTGAGATCTGCCCGTAACACGCGATTCCACTTCGATGGCTTTACGCATCACGATTCTGTAAGATATCTTGTCCGAGATATAATCGGAAATTTTATGATTTGCTTTGTGATTACAAAATAATATATATATCTATATA
>NW_017259185.1:2130451-2132401 GCF_001594045.1 Atta colombica
TACACAGTCGAAAAATTTGTGTTAAACAAATTTCACATTCCAAAAACGGTCCACTCAAATTTTTGTGTTAATTTAACATAAGATGAATATGTTAAAAAGTAATATAAATATTATGTAAAATAATTAGCATCAAAAATGTAACAAAAAATTTTGGAAACAATCATATGTCTTCATTAAAATCAATAACATCTATAATATGTTAAACTCACATATGTTAAATTATTAACGAAAGCTGAATAGCATCTTTTTTTTAACAAAATCACACCATAAAATTAACGCGTTTTGTTAAAAATAATGAAAGTTCTCTTCCCTTCAAAAATTAGTTAAAATGTTTTTTGTCACGCACCATCAGGTTTAATATCATTTATGAGTTTCGAGGCGTTTTGGCTGACCTCGCAGTTGGTGCATGTGCCAGGGCTGTTGTAATTAACAAGGAATTGCAATTTACATCGGGAACTGGTGCATACGCCATCCGCGTATGATCTAATGCGTGCACGAATACCGTTTCACGGTGTAACATTCCTGCACATTCGATGCGATCAGTGGTGTAGGGCGATTTGTAAGGTGTTCACATTGTTACACGTGCGTTAACACTCTCAGCATATTCATTTGTGACACTGAATTACTGCAGATATTTCTTGATACAAAAGTGTGCCGAACCATACCGAACGCGAGTTCAAACGTGAATGTGCAAATACATTCTTCAACTTGAGTTCGATGATATATGTAATACTGCGATATGTAATGTGAGTTTGTTTTTAATCCTTCGTGAGAGATGGATTGTAATAAATTTAGCACATGATTCACATTTTTAGAAAATGTTTTTTCAAGATAGAAGAAGTGTGTATAGATTATTTTTATTATTTTAACGTTTTTTTTAGATAAATGACGAACAATTAAAGTGAAAAATAGACTAATATGAAAAATGAAATAGCATTTTATATATAAAAAAGAAGAATGATGAGAATTAAAAGAATTTTAGACTTCTCTATTTAGCAATCTATTTTTCAAAAAAAGAGATGACAAATTTGAAAAATTATCATTATAAAAATATTCTCATAAAATATATAATTGTCGCGTTATTTAACGTTTTCAACATATTGTGTTCAACTTTTTTATTTTACATTCAACTTTTATATTTTACAAATTATATATCTACATCAGAAAAATTTATTATCTTTAAATACATGTCGTATATGTAATTTATTAATATTGCAGAACTTATTAATATCTCATTCGAATGTGAACGATATATATCCGAACGATCTGTGCGATATAATATTCAATATTTTGCCGTAGGTAGCTAATTTTCTTTTCCATACTGTTTAACAATTTCAAGCGGGTAAAATGGAAAACATTCGCGGTGTCGCAATAGCCAGACCGTTTCCACGCCATTGGCCATAGCACTTGCCTGCACGTGCACGCCATGTTACGTAGTATCGACGGCAATCCGTTTAACGACGTCCGCTATTAATGGTCCATGCGTACACGGATTAACATCCCTGACGATTTCCGCCTGTATACACGACCTGGCACACGTACGCGACCGTTTTCGCTCCTCGTGTTTGCGTATACACGTTGTTCGCCATTATAGACTTTTTAACTATGACTAGATCCAACAAGGATGGACCGGCCTCTAGTGCCTATAGTTAAATTGGCTGAAAATAATGAGCATCATTGTAAAAATATGTTACGATAGCCGAACGTGTTATTAAATTATAGCAAAATTTATTTTTTTATATAAATTATAAATAATCGATTTTAATAATCTCTAAAAAGCTCTCTGCTCTTGTAATTCGAAAGAAAAAAAAACAATTTATGGCCATAGATTATTTATTTTTAAAACTTGGTAATTTATTTTATATTTTAGTAATTTAGTAATTTATATTTTTATTAAATTTAATAATATATTTAAGAATTTAATAATATATTTAATTTCATTCATATAAT
>NW_017259185.1:2132501-2136200 GCF_001594045.1 Atta colombica
CTATGTTTTTTAAATTTGAATTAACTAGATAAATGACGATAGATTGCGTCCAACGAAATTTCGCATTGCGGATTTTTTTCGTTATAAAAGTAATACCTTTTACATAGAGAACACTTTTAAAATTACAAATAAAGATACATACAGTCAGTATCGTGACAGCGTCAAACATACACACATAGCCCTTAAATTTTGATGAGTTCTTTCACGTGGAATCGCTCATGCGCGCAAATATTAATTAACGCTTCGACTCTCGACGAGGAGATTCCGCAGCTTCGCAGTAATATTGACGTGCAGGCAAAATAAAGCACAGCCAAGCTCTCACGTTACATTAGCGTTAGATAAAAATATATACGACATAAAATTTAGATCCTCATCGCGAATAACGGTTGAGCTTATTTGTCTACTTTTGATGGTTCCTTTAGCGAATTGTCGAAAGAAATTCTTTTTCGATCGCATGAATATTAAAGAGAAATGTTCAAATGAATCGAACGTTAATTGTCGTGAGTTATCACTCGAAATGTGATTCACCAAACGAGTTAGTGAAAGCGATCTCTGGGTTTAATTTGCCGCTACGCCGGCAAATTGGGAGAAGCCGAGCAAGACAGAAAATTAACATGAAAGGTCACGTGCATGCAAATCGCGCGATAGTGCAGAAAATGAAATACGGGTCGGTCTCGAAGTTATAATTAGTTTCCGTTATTTTATTACGGTTAGCTTCTTATAGTTACATATAATTTTCGTTATAGTTGCATATAGACTCTAAAAAATAGCGGTGTCTAATATAATTCTCATTGTATTGGTGTTAATATTAATACCAATATGATGTGAATCATGGAATATTTAATATGGATTTTTAATCCACGCCGTGATGATGTTGATATTAATACCAACACATAGTGAGAATTATATTGACATTACATAGATGTTAAATTCACGCTAAAGGTGTTAAATGCATACTGATATTTTTTAGAGTATACAATGCAGATTTTCTTCTCTCTCTGAAGGCAGGCTTGAAAAGGTATAATGAAGTAAAATACTAGAAACTTTTTCAACGGATATTTCATCGTGAAATATCGACAACGTAAAAATAACAATGAGCTGAGATTTGATGAGATTACATTAATGGTCGAAAGAGAGAAAGAGTCTAGTCGCATCGCGATAGAAGTTTGACATACATAAATATTTTAACTGGCGTCGAAATCTTTCATTGTGGTTGGAAAGCTAATGTAAATTTCTCTGTGAAATGTCTGGCGAAGTAACTTTGAAATGGAAACTTGTAATAAAAGATTTTGCAATCGAAAATACATATTTCACGTAATTATGTACTGCAATTGTCAAGTACGACGTGCATCAATAGTTATTTCTAGCGTGACATTTTAATGTCCATTTGTTATGAGAGTTCAATGGCTCGTAAAAACTGATATTTAAATCCATAGTGGGTCTCGTCATCATGTAATTTCAGCAGCGAGAAACGTCGGAGCGTGTATCCGCTCACGGAAAATCCCTCGTGTGCCCGCCCATCGACATTGTACAACGCTATTTTCTTTAGAGCAGTTACCTTCCTTGCAGTGCTTCGTGATTAACGAAGCATAGGACGGAACAAAAGGTTCTCTCTCTCTCTCTCTCTCTCTCTCTCTCTCTCTCTCTCCCTCTCTGTCTGTCTTTTATCAGCTTCCTTCGCTCAATAAGTCGCAACGACTTAATAATCACGCTAGAAAAGCAAGTCATCCTTTTGGTAAAGGATTCTTTTAATTTTGGTTTTTCCACCTTTCAACGAGATGCGAGGCACTTTGTTGTTATCCACATTGTGGCTTATCGGTTCACGTCGTTATCACAGTGACAGAGAAGAAAAGGAGAATCGCGGAATAAGCGTTAATGGGAGAGTGATTTCCTCGTTGAAGGGGAAAAGATCGTCAAAGAGAGAGTAGATGGAAGCATTGTCCACGAGTGTACTGTTCATTTGCTTCCGTCGGAGCGGATTAAAGGAGTTCGTATGTTGCGTCGGAATATACGTCACCTCGGCTTTCTCTTTCTCCCTTTCTCTTTTCCTCTTTTCTTTCTTCTTTTTCTCTTTTCTCTCCCGGCCGGATTGTTTGTGGCCATCGAATACACCGAAAGGACTCTGTCTACGTGATGGAACGCGCGAGCGGTTAGGGAATGGGCAAATGGAACGGACTTTTATGCCGACGATACGTGCCTTACTCTCGATACTCACCCTAGTCAGTCGAGCCAACCCCTATACCTATTCTTCTCTTCCTTCCTCGTTTTTATTCCAAACGCTTGAAAGGTAGACGTAGGTCGGGCATGTTGCCGTGCTATTGCAGTGTTCAATCGCTGGAGAATTAACTCTCGTGTATACATGAACTCATAAAACGTGTTAAGGCAATGATGATACCGTGAAAGATTTCACGTGCGACGTGATTCGTCATTCCCGTGTAGGAGTGCAGACGCGAATTTTAATGATTCTTAGCTGAATTTATTTTGGAACAGTATTTTACGTAAAAAAAGATCACGGTTTTAATTATGTTTAAGTAAAAAAGATTTTTGAGATATAAATTATTTAGTTTTTTCAAAGTATTTATTTTTACAATAAATATATAAATATTGCAAATACATATTATATTATGAGTCTTTATATCATTGATAATAAATTTTAAAGTTGAGTCAAATGTAGAATTTTGCAAATTATTTTTATAGTAATCTACACAATATTGTGTCATCTATCCCTTTTTGCTCAGAGGAATATAGGGAATCCTATTTCTTAGTTTTAATATAGAAGAGCTTGGTTCCTTTTATATAAAAGACATTCAATTAAGGATTGCAATAAGGTTATTGTTCGTCGTTACAGGCGATTAAATGAGGAATGAGAAATGCTTTTTGATCATTTCGCATAGCGTTATATTTTAATGCTTTCTACAAGATTTAAAACAATCTCAGCAAAATAAAAAATTGTATATATTGTATAAATATTAGCCATTGTTTTACACATAATTCATACATAATATGTGATTTAAAAAATTATATAATTAACAAATCTATAATATCTAAAAAAAATAATAGACTTTTTTCGCTGGTAATTACGATGGGTGTATTAAAGTGTACAGTCTCGGTTAATAACTTGAACAGTAGTACAGTGAAAAAGTAACTTTTTTGTTATTTTTCCAGCAAAATTCACGATCTCTTCTTTCAACCCTTCCGATTTTAGTTCTTATTGCTTCTATGTCGGCGGCTTTTAAAAGCCACGTCTCCGCCAGATGCTTGCCAAGCGTTCAATCATCGGGGAATTAATCTCGTTAAACGAGAGGCGCAATATTTAGTTGCCACGATGTTTCATCACGAAAATGATCAGATTTTAACGATGCAAATACCATCGCATAAATCGATAGAATCCAATTGATCGTCGCTGTTTGATTCCAACAGGATTGCTTTTATTTCTATGTGAAAAGCCGCAGTCAATTAATACTGAATGTTTGGTAGCTGAAAAATTATTTTTATCAGAATTTAAAACACTACATTTTATAATGATTGAATATTCTGGATATTTTTGCTCTATTGCCTTTCTTTATAGCATTTAATTATTTTATTCTAAAAAAATATTAATTAGTTTATATATGAATAATGCTATATTTACTCTGCATTTTAATTACTTGTAATAAATTTTAATTACAAATTATTTTGAAAAATTATTCGATAAATATA
>NW_017259185.1:2136300-2150652 GCF_001594045.1 Atta colombica
TAAGTTGGACTTTGAAGGCAATTAATATTTTGATTGTGAACTTTAATAGAATTTGCAAAAAAATTAATAAAATACAATTCGACTTCTCTGATAATAAAAATTCTTGTGAAAGTTGTTACAACTGAATTTTTTCAGATTTTTATAGTCTGAAAAAATATAAAAATCTATATTGGAACTCAAAGACCTTAGAAAGATTGCTGACAGAAGGTGCTAAATTCCATGTAGGTGATGAAGGGCTAATTATATTATATATGTATGGGTATGTGACGGTAATATTGCAAATTCTCTTTTGTCCAGATTTCATGAATTTCTTCTCTCTCGATTAATCGTGTCCAACAATATATGTAAAAGATATATCAGTGATATTTCATTCGCAATTGTTCTGACGTTCACTATAAGTTCATTACGTGGTATGTGGTTGCGTGTCTCGGCCACGCACCCAGCGTGCTTTAATCGCCCGTAACGGTTAACGGGATTACATCGTTTGGAAAAACGGACGTCGAGATCAAAGGAAAAGTTTTCCCTCTGACGCGGTTTTCGCGATCGACGTCGTGTTCACGTCACATGCATCACGTCGCGCCATGACGGAGATAAAAAAAGTGCTATATCGTCGTTGCGGGAAAGCGTACGTTCCGCGCGCGTTTCCAGTCGACGAAAGCAACAATTTAGGCGACAATATAGTGGTGGTGGCGGTGGCGTTGCGATGTCTCGTAGTACTGCGATGTAATTTTTCACTCGAGCCGATTCCATTTGCCCGACGGCGATGGTGACGTTTTGCCCTCTTGCGATTGCTAAACGATGCGCTCTGCGACACGATTAATTTTCTTCTCTCCTTTTCTCTCTCTTTCTTTCTATTTATTTCTCATTCCATTATTTATCCCTTTCGCAATTACGGCTTGTTGCGGCAATAATTAATCGCTAATTCCAGCGACAGTACCGAGCACCTGATTCAGGTTGCCCTCGCAAGCCGCGAAACGACGAAAAATTGTGTCATTGCAGAGAGGACTGTGGCTGCAAGACGAATATTATGCGTGGCTTAGAATCCAATTATAACTAATTTTGCTGCTCGCGTCGTTATGACTCCAAAGGAATTAATTACAACTTAGAGCGCAAATCGGATTATGTGTAATCTCGCATTTCAGCGACTGAAACAGTTATGTCTAAACAATTAGTACAGTACGCTGCATAATGCATCTATTATCTCAACAAGAAACAAATGCTTTGTACAACTCGTTTTAGCAATTCAATCATAATTTAGCGATGCGTAATTGAAATGTAAATAATAATTTATATTTTTCACGACGAGTTCTCTGTACAGCAGAAAACAGTTGTAATATTATAAGTTTAATTTTTATGATTTAAACGTGATCTAGAAAGCAATCATTATCATATCTTTGAAAATCAAGAACTTAAAATTTTTCACAGGAATGATTGATTCACGTAGTCATTTGGATTTAGCAAACTCACGAACCCGATCACACTATCGGCACTCACATATATTTACATATCATATACATACTGTTTTATAAATGATAAATCCGATAAATATTTGAGGGAAATTAAAGCAAGAAAATTAATGTAATTTAATTTAAAAACAATAAAAATAATAAAAATTAAAAATAATAAAAACAAGATATATTTGATATAAATTTGATATAAATGGAACGAGATAAATAAAAACTAAAGCTCAATTTTATTAATATTTCTTTATAAAAGAATATTCATTCATTATTGCCTGAAGCTAAATAGATTTATAACTTGTCGATGGAATTTAATTGCATTCTACGTATTCTATTACTGTATGTCAACATCAACAATCGTAATTATCGATAATTATAATGGATTGTTAACCATTGTTATTACCATTTAAACGATTTATTTTATTGAATATTGTTTCTAATGTATGCATTCAATTGGACCATATCGCGAGGAGTGCATTTAATAAATAATCCATAATGCATTTTGACAGAAATACTATTGTGAGTAGGATAATCAATGCCCATTAAAATCACTCGTTGAACGAAATAGAGGAGGAGGTGAATGTTAGTTTACCTTGGCTTGTCACTCATTAGATTCACGTCGAAAGATATAAAAGCCGGTTTCTCGGCAAATTGCATGTAAAGTGTAGAATAGAAGGGTCAATGAAATGAAAATGTCACGCATACAATTATTAAGTCAATCGACAGAGTAGTTCCTCGGCAAAAGTGTAGAAGGGTCAATGAAATGTCACGTATTATATAAAATATTAAAATGATCAAAACAAGTAATTTCTTGATAAACTAGACAGGTTGTAATAAGCACTTACCTCAAGTTCACGTTTTCACGAAATATAATTTTTAATTGCAAAAAAAAAGGCAAATACGTTATTTATGAATAATGTGAAAGATAACGAATATAGATCTTGGTGAAGTTTGCGATGATGGACAGTTTAATTTGTTGCTAGAGAAACGATTTTATAGAACTTCTCTCTTTGCCGATGAAACTCGTTTCAAATCACTTCACTTTGAAAGACATAAGGGAGTGAGAGAGAAGAAAATAAAAATTAAATTAATATTTAATTAATGTGTATTAAATGTTGAGCAATGAAATTTTGCTCCTGTAATCTTTTTCGCGTTTGGAGAGGATATTCTTCGCGTCATCAAAAGTCGATATGTGACGGTGGGATAAGGTTGTCTCGATACTTCCGCTACTACGTGACATTTTCATTTCTCGTTTTCCACGTCTTTCTTGCAACTCGATCTAATCTTCAGTCGCTAAGGTCTGGGCTTAAGGAGTCCTGCCGATTGGCACCTTCGAAAAAGACCGCTGCCGCGCCCAGCTTCCGGCGAATGAGTTGGAATTGGATCGTCGGATTTAGCCAAAAAGAAGAACAAATGACCTCTGAGAGAACGAAGATGAGAAAGAACGAGGATATATCAGCAAAAAGATCTCGTCTCTCCTCTTTTCGCCCATAGCTTTGCCTCTTCATGCGCTGCTTACTGTGTACTTTCTCACACATTTCAAGTCTCAAGGAATTCAAAAAAAGTTTATGAGTTTCTATCTGCCGACAGATACGCTTAACTCCGTTATTAAATTCCTCGAGTTTCGCGTTTTTAATATAAGAGATTTTTTTTTTATACTAATAACGTTGATATGCTCATTACTGCTCTGACATTACTACTCTTTGATCGCAATGACAATTCTGATCAAAGCGATGTTTACAATGAGATTTTAAGACGTAAAACTTTAAGCTTAAATTATAAGAAATTATCCAATCACAATCAAATTTGAGGAGAATAATAGACTATATAATTGATCAATTTCTTACACTTATTAAGTCTTTAAATTTCAATTTTATGCTTTCTCATTGTAAAATCTCATTGTAAATGTCGCTTAATACATCAATAAAAATGGAATTTATTTGCATTATCTTTTATAGCTTCCAAATTAAGATACATGTCAATATCTTAATATTTATTATTTGATTAATAACATCACACGTTAGCGTCCTACATATATAAATAGTTAAATAGTAAGTTATAATACATAGATAAGTTTTTTATATTTTATCTAACGGCTGCTTCCTTTCGGAGCAGTTTACACGTCTAATCGTTGGGAACAATTGTGGAGAACGAAAGTTTCGTGGCATACATGCGAATGTTGTGGGCGATTAGATCTCGGTTGAATAAACACAGATTGCTATGGGTTTATACTGTACTTCTATCGTATCTCCCTTCTCTGAGAGTCTCCAACCTATCTCCTAGTTAATCCCCCAATACAGCGACCAGGAATGGACTTAACAATTAGACGAACGTGGCATACAACTCTGTTGCGATTCTCCTTTCGATAGAATTTCCGCCACGGCGGTCTCTCTCGCTCACGATGGACGAGGCGGATTGAATTCTTGGATTTATCCAACGAGAGTAGAGCGAACGCGAGAGCAGAAATACGGACGTTCGCGTAGAAACGTCGCGTCGTCTCGGCGTACGAGATCATCTCCTCCTCATTTTTCTCTCCGAGTTCCGCAACAGCCCGTCGGAGAAAATATTTCAACAGTACCGCTGGAGAAACGGCACTTTAATTCGCGTATATTTCGTCCTGAAGCTGCGCCGAGAAGAGTGACAGTTTATTACTTTTATTTCCCTCTCTTCCTATCCATGTTTCTTGGTAAAAGCAGATGTTACCTGGTTTTTGCTATTTATTTTTCATGCATCGAACTGCATATAATACATTTTTGTATTAAAGGTCAAAGGATATTTATTGTTAAAATAAATTCTTATTTAAAATGTGAAGATGAAAGATATTTTTTTTATCTAATTGTAAATATATGGTTTGAGATATGGTGATATTGGAATGTTTGATATTTTTATTAAAAAATTTTATGAGTGAAAATTGGTTTTTAAATACAAGCTGACTGACAATGAATGCATCAAATTACTCATAATGATAAACGAAACGATAATGATAATAATAATAATAATGATTTCTTCCAGATCACGTAGCATATTAACAAAACAAAGAGTTTTCTAAAGTAATATCATTCTTTTACGTCAAAAATGATACAATTTAAAAAATTAAGTTTTCTAGAAAAGGAAAATCATAATTTTTTTTTAATATTTGATAAAATTATTAACTAATTAAATAATATCAGTAGAAAACAATATTAAACAAAGAATTATTTAAGATAAAAAATATATATTCTTCAATAAAAAATATATTTTTTAGGAAGAAATATATGCTATTCATAAAAAAAATATATATTCTTGATGTGATTAAATAAAATGTCATTTTTGTTATTTTCACAATTCTTAAAAAATTACCTTTTCTGTTATAACGATTTTTTATGAAGTTAAATTAGTTCATTTTTAATGATTGATAGAATAATATTTACCTAACTCATTCATAGTAATAACTCGAATCATGTTATCATGTTTTTTAATTTAGTTACGTCACTTTTGAAGAGGACGATATCATTTTAGTATCATCCTCTTTTAGCGATTCATCTATGAAACAGATTATGTTCAAAGACGTACTTTGAGTATAATATAAAGTACAATATATGTTATGTTTTTAACAGAATTTCATTCTCATAGAGGAGTACATAACGTTCACCGTTGTAAAGCGTAAACGGTAGAATGGCACGCACGAAACGCAAACGTACAAGCAGGACTTTTTACCCATCCTCGCTACGCCACGAATAAAATTCTGACCCGTTGTTTCGCGCTGTAACGTGAGACATTTCCAGTTTTTCCGAGTTCGCGGTCGCATTAACTCTTCACCATCGCGTGACCTGTAAAAATAGGGAACAGTGAAAGGTGACAGCGTTCTACTATTCGCCGAAAGTTGTACTTTGAAACTATCGGAATTTTTAACAGAATTTTTCACATCAAAATTCAAAGTACCATTTTTCTCTAGAATCACTAAGTTTTTTACGATGGATTTTTTCGCGATCGGTCAGCTCTCGGATCCACTTTCCTCCGTCGTCGCTTAAAAGATATTTTTCCTGAAAGTATTCACAGTGTCGCGACGATACGTCGTCGCGCGATAAGCGAGTAAGCACGACAAAGACGCGTATCCAGTTTGACGTCGCATTCTTTCGACGGGAGTATATACGCGTATACGCGGTACGATGCAAATTTCAAACGGAATCTCGTACGACGTACATTCTTTATTCACGCCAAATGTCAAGATCGCGTGCGTTCCATTGCATTTGTCGGTGCGGCGCGCCGGAAACGCGGAGTTATCTTTATTTTCCTCGCAAAAAGAGAGCGTATTCGTTGCGAGATTTCACCCGGGGATTCTTATATATCCTCAGCTTACTTCGGCCCGCTGATCCTCCTTGAAACCAGTCCAAGGAAATTCCTGTGGAAATATTCGCCGATTAGGGATTATACGGTCGCGACGTCGTAAATCTTTGTTTTCCGCCTATCGCGCAGTGTAAAATTTGTGTTGACCGATCCAGGAGAAAAAATATCCCTCTTGGCTCCAAGCAAATGTTCCGAGTTCACATTTTGTGGTGAAGAGAGAATTTTAGGGAAATTTATTTGCTTCTGAATATATAAATAAGAATATCTATCTAAGAATATCTGCATATAGAAAGGATAATGAATTATTTTCTTTCTTTGTGATATAAGAAAATGTAGTTTTACTAAATTGATGGAATTAGTAATCAGAAAGATTTTATGAAATTAGATATTTATATTGATTTTTTTAACAGAAATAACTTTGCGATAGAATTTTTCAAATTTACATTTTTATTTTTCTTAAATCGAATAAATCTGAAATACAGATTAATTATATTTGTATCATAAAATTTGAAATGTAATATGACGAGAAATATTTTACGTTTAAAAATAAAATAGTAATAATTTTGACGTATCTCGCACAAATTCCAGGAATATAACGAGACATTATATGTGCTTTTAATTATACAAATACAAATAGCTGTACCGGAATATTTTAATAATTTAGGACGATTCTGGATAGTCATACGATAATAATAATAATAATAATAATAATAATAATAATAACACATCATTGACGAAACAAATAATGAAGAGTCCAAATGAATTCTCCTTGACTTAATTAAATTTGAACATTTAATTTAAAGTAATATTCCTGGGAACGCATTAAACAACGCAAAAGAATGTTCTTTCGAATCACGAGCAATAAATCCAGTCATTTATCGATAAACGCCAATCGTAAATAACCGCGATAAATAAAACACTCGGCCGGTCGGCGAACGTCGTCGTGAATCAAAGCGCAAAGAATCGTTCTTCCTTAGCAGGCCGCGCCTATATCGATCTGTAGATTCGTGCCGAGAAATATGTATTGCAGGGTTGAGAAACAAGCTCTCATCCGGGACGCTCGACAACGAGCGTCATCTCTCTTTTTCGCGGAACACGGCAGGAAACGTTTCGTCGCCCACCTTTTTCTCGACTCTCTCGTCGCCTCTGAGCATGCAGAGGAGTCTTTTCTATCGTACAAGTGCAACGGCGCGCAGGAGGACTTGAGGGAGGAACGAACGCTGCGCCGGGGACAAAGGCCGGATAGGAAGACGAGGAAAAGGAGTTGCATCGAAGGAGGACTTGGGGAGCTCTGTGCTGGCTATTCTCGCCGGTGCGCAAGTTTCCCAGAGCAATGAATTGAGCGCATCTTCCGACGTAAGCTCGCCCCCGGAAAATAAAACGTCTTTGGGAAAGCTCGGCACGAACTACGATCGATGGTTTAACATTGGAGAAAAATATTGTAACGGAAAATACTACAGAAAAGAAATAAGGATACGAGAAATAGAGACATACATACATTTTATTTTTAACTCATAAAATTACGTATTTTATGTATAAAATCAAATATTCCAATAAACTCGCAAATATTCCGTGGACTCGGCACGATTTTTCATAAAAATATGTGCGAAATATTACACATCAGTCAGGGACTTTACATTTATATAAAGTGTTTACAAACTTGTTTTCTTTATTGTTTGCTCAATCTAGTAATACAGTTACTATTCTGCTCCTATCGTTTCTCTTTGAGAGATAATATATATCGCTGTTTTATGCGCGATAACGCGCGAGGCGATAAGAAGTGAAAAGTGGAAGAAAATTAATTCTGTCGCCAAAGGAAAAGTTACGAGGAACAATGAATTAAGACACGTACATCTGCGCACGTATACGGCCGGCTCTGCAAATACGAGGCTCTTTGAGCAAGCTCAGCGTCGAGGGATTTGCCTGAATCCTCGTCGACGTCGGCGAATTCCTAGCGCGTGCTTAATTAACGACACTAGCTTGACAATGGAAAGGAGAAATTTCTTGTGAAGTTCCCGGCCCGGTGAACTTCGCACTTCGATACACTGGCGACTTTTATGCATATATAAAAGGTGGTATAAAACTTGGTAATTTACGATGCGACTATCTTACACAGTCGTGCTTTTTCATGTGCAATTAGCTTAAATTACAATATAATAGTTAATAGATCGAAGTTCCTCACATACGCGAGAGCGTATTTACCGCGCAATTATATTGAACTAGTTAATTTTTTACTACGTTCTATAAAACGCGATCGATCAGGATTGCCTTCGGCATGAATAATCTGAAAGATAGAGAAAGAGAGAAGCGCGCGGCACGCTAGAAAGTGCCCAAAGCCCGGATTCTGTAATTCTGTGGAGAACAACTCACGGGAGACTCAGATTTCTCTTGCTGGATGGATACAAACTAAAAAGGCGCTTATGCATCTTTGCCTTGCTCTTTCTAGAGCGATTGGAGAAGAAAAAAAAGTTTCCGTGTCTCTCTAGTTACTGGAACCTGTCTTGACGGAAAGCGGATGATGGTCATATGATCGCGTACTCTTTTTTTTTTACTACAGTAAAACACGACAAGCGCACACACGGGTGATACTAGCTGGAAAAATTGGATCTTCCGCTCAGCTGACACTTACGGCTACTTTATACCTGTGCGATGACAACGGTAACGATCGATATGTTATCCGTTATCGAATGTATATCTCAGCCGGAATGTTAAAGTAAAAGCTATATCGTAACCGGTATTTGTTGGCATATCTATGCCATTGACACTAAAACCAAAACATTTGTAATATTACGATAACTTTGTGTTAGAAAAGTTATAGTTTTGTCACGGAGAAAAAGTGTATTGTAATTTTTACACATATTGTATTTTTACATTATCTGTATAATTATTGTATACATTATATTACAGATATTATATGAAATATTTCAACAAAGATATACACGGAAAGAACGATTTTGAAATATCTAAAAATTTAGATTGAAAACAATTTTATTTAATCATCAAAATAATTAAGCAGAAAGTTTAAGTATGATGAGCAATGTTGCAAAAAGTTTTGACATTCTAATAATCAAGCGTTATTTAATTATTTTAATACTCTAAGAAAATTATTTTCAGATGTGTAATTAAATTTTTTGAATGCTGAAGCAAAACCATTTCCGTGAAATAGTGTCACTTTTAGAACTTTGCACAATATTAATTCTCAATTACAGCTGTGAAAATACTCTTAAGTTATAAATTCTAGTGCTTACAAAATCCAAATGAACCTTCGTCTTTCGGTAATTAAAAGAGGAATTTAGAACTACAATTTAAAACTTTATAGTATCGTACAAATTGTACAATCGTCAAAAAATTTTCGCTTCGAATCCAAATGATTCGTAAACTGTAGTCGAAGTTTTAGTATAAAAGATTAAGTCAATAGGAATTTTCTTAAACTTATTTTTTTGCAAAATAACGTATGAAATAATAAAATAATTATTATACATTCCTTATTATGCTCGATTCATTTTTAATGTTCATATAAAACAACATTATAACATAATTTATTTGAGATGTTCGATACTGACCGATCTACAAGCGCAGAGAGAGAAACCTTTTCTGTGATACATAAGTGACTGTGTTCACATCGTATATAATTCACTAAGGAGATCCAGTAAAGTGAGATCGTGTCTACATTTGCACTTGTATGGAGTATTCTAACTAGAACATTCTAGCAACAGCTTGTTGCAGTCAATAATTAACGAAAATGGGATGAAAGCATAACATATGAAGATTAAAAATATATAATATCCTATTAAATAGTAATCCACGACTTTTAAATATGGCCGACAAGGTGTGGCTTATTAAAAATATTTTCTAGCGGGTCTGAATAATTGCTATATATTTTTACAAAGTGAATTTTCTAGCATAAGTTTTTCGCTATTTGGCGAGTAATTTGCATGTCACGCTACCGTTAAAATTTACAACTGTGTAATTACAGATGTGTAACGATGCATACGTTTAAACAGCAAGTAGAAAACCGGGTGCAATAAATGTTAGGAAACTCAATTACACGGTGCAACTCGTTACAACGTAAATACGCGGTTATTGTGTTTCTTAGTAAAAACTCAAATAGGCGATCTACTACGCTCTATTTTACTTTATATTTATCTGTCTGTTAGGTCGATATAAAGCTGAAGATTTTAGATTTGGTTGCTACGACATTTGACGCGAGATTATCAGTGAAATCTTCCTAATTACGCCGCGCTACTTTACTCGTCTCATTAAAATGCGACATATCGGATATACATATATCCGCGAGTCTGATATATTCAGATTCGCCGAAAATTCGCTACGCGAATTCCTCATCGGTGCGCGCAAATTAATTTCGAGAAGCGATTAACGTCGCGGTCGGGCGTCGCGTGCCGCGCACGTTCGCGCTGTTCTATCTACGCGTTTTACTACGCTGCACCGACCGTTCCGTGCACCGACGATTTAAATCACGACGATGTTACGAGAATAGCAGATCAAGTCACACACAGTTATTACGTCGAACGTAAAAACATTTATAGCCGAAGCTCGCTCGGCATCGATAATGATTGTCGCGATTCGAATTAATTTTTATTACCATCTGTAATAAATATATTTTTCGAAAAGCACTTTTTTCGTTAATGGACAATTTTAAGTTTAATATTAATTCTTCATCACAAGATAATATCGCTTGTGACGTTGTATGTAAAAGATCTTCTTCGTTTCTTTTTATTGGTAAAAAATGTATTAATATATATTTCTTTGAATAGAAATAAGTAAATATAATATACTTACTATAATATACTTAGTAAACAACTATTTAGTCAATAAAAAAATATGATAGTTAAATCAAATTAATGGTTTGTATCAAATAAATATTTGTATGTTTACATTTAATAAATATTTATTTAAAAATTTTCAAATATTTATTAAAATATAATATTTTTTAATGTTTTCTTTCAAATTTTTTAACGCTTTTTGATTAATGTTTAAATGAGAAATATATACAATTCGTGTAGATCGAGCTCGTGATCGTCGAATTTCTTCCTATAGTCGATAATCCAGTTTATGCGATGGATTGCGAGCGAGTCATCATTAAACCCACATTAAACTAATTTCTTACTTATTCCGCCAAGTTTCGATGCAGCTCGGATGTTGCTTGAGATGCAGTTTTATAACGCGAATCCATCTCCGTCTCCTGCACTTTAGTAAACAACCTCGCAAATGAGTTGTTCGCGAAAATCGGAATCTCGCGAGTTTGTCAAGTGAAATTGTAGAGAATTTAAATCGAACGCGATGAATATGTTTTTGTAAATCTACTTATTTTTATAAATTAAAGAAAAATACAAAGGGATATAGAAATTAGCGCAATATGCTTACTGCTTACTTAGTGTGCAAAAAATATTTTTTAAACAAATTTTAATTGTTCATTCGTAACAATGTTCCGTACACATCCGTACGTGTTTTAATTTACTTTCAATTTTTATTAAATAATTGTCAACGGAGAGATAAAAATAACTACATGACAATTAAAATGTTAAAAAAATAATATTTTTGCACACTAAATATCGACTCTTACAACCTTTTTGTAAAAACTTGGAGTCCTATTTTATCTTATTTATTGTTACTTATTTTTAAATTTTTTTTAAATTTATAAGATACAGTTTCGTCAGCGGTCAAATATTAAAAGTTCTGAATCCAGTCTAGACAAAAATTCATTACTTATTCATCCAAAAATTAATCACTGAGATTCACATTTCAATTAGCAACGTATGAAAATATATAATAAATTTATGATATAATTGATTTAAGCTTTGTATAAAATCTTGCTTTGTATAAAATCTTAATATATGGAACGCTCTTTTTTCATTTTTGTATTTCTACAAATAAATCAAAGTTTAACTCAGATCCCAGAAGCAGTCACTTAATTTTTTTTTATGTAAATTATTACTTAGAGTGTATTTACATGTCAATTAAAATTACTGTTATTAACAACATATTGTATATTATTAAATATTTTTTTCTTTATTGCCATTTAAGAACATGAATTTACTCACAATTTTTCTTAAGAAAGTAAGTAGAAACAAATATTAAACAAATATTAACAAACAGAAAAAATATATTATGTAAATAGTATTTCTAGAAAATGATTTGAATTAATATGACGCTTTTGCTGGTTTTAGCTGGAATTGTATTGTACTTAAAGAATCGTAAAGAATGATAATTAAATAAGAAATAAAAAGATATCTAAAAAGAAAGTAAATACTATTCAATTTTTAACAATTCATATTTTTTTTCCTGGAGAGAAAAGTAGACAATTATTCTCAGATTAAACAAAAGTATGTTTTCTACTTTCTAAAAACGAATTATGAATTAAGATGAAATTATTTTCTCATCACGTAAATTAGATTTTATGTTTTGAGCGAAGAAACTGTCTTATTTAATATAGGGAGAAATTAAATTTATATCACGTCTTTCGTGACATAAATTAAACATATTTTCATTTTGCTAATTTTATCTCATTCATTTAATGACTAAAAATTTCATTATAATGAAAATGTAATTTTAGATTTAGGTATAATTTTTTGACTCGTGAGAAAAGAAAAGAGAGAGAGATATATATATATATGTACTAAAAACTCATGACTATGATATTAATATTCGTATTTGCTCATTGTTATGCTGAAGAATATAAAAACTACACTCTGTACTGTTCTTTACTTTTTGCTATTTATCTAACGGCGAGTTAATTATTGCGGGATTTTAATTTTTACTACAGTGTTGATGATTCTATGCGTGAGCGTAATGAAAGGAGCACAGTGTAGAGCGGAGCATGGCGGTGTATGGTAGTGAAACGCATTGTTCTCGCGTCGTGTTATAATACGGCGCGTCTCGTAACGTCATGTAAAGCTGGGCCGTTGACCGGGGAGGGGAATGGGGGTAATAAAATTTTGTAATAAACATTCCTCGGGCGCGGCAACGCATTTCGGAAATGCCAAAATCAGCGAATCGGGTCTGAAGCCCGGCGGATATACGGAATTCTCGCTCGAAAACGCTAAATTTTAGACTCGGCCACGAAACGAACTTTTGTCGCGTTCTCGCGTGCAATCGCCCATGCATATTCACGCATCGCATTGGCAATCATCCTCGCGGATCCTCGATTTTCGATCTATCGACTCGCGAATATTTGCACGTATCCGCCGCTCGCTGAAAAATCCGTAGCATTTATAATATCGTGGTAGTTTAGTCGCGGCGAAAGGCCTCGTAAAATGGAAAAACGATCGATAAGCGCGCGATGGACATCCTAAACAAATGAATCTCAGAAGTGCTAAACTGTAAATGCTAAACGGTGAATCCCAGATTTTTTTTAACTATAGAATGTGCTATCGGTACATAAATTTTACGCATAAGTGATTGAAGTCATTGAGTAGTAAGCTACGTTTTCAGTGGTCATTAAAAAGTCCAATCTGCCATGCGAAAATGAGGACACATACCGTTAGAATACATAGGTGTAGTAAAACGAAATCCATTATTTTTGCATGAAATTGAATGGAAAAATAATGGATTTCTTTTTACTACACCTAATATTTCATATCATTTCAAGATTGAATTTCATAGTGTATTTATTTTTTCTTTTCTTTTAAATTAATAATTACTTATGTTTATAAAAGTCTAAATTATAAACATTTTGTCATTAAAATTATGAAAAGTATGAAAAACTTGTTTTGTATTAATTTAAAGTGGTCTGTTTCCTTTTATATATCAACATTCTAGGATCATATAAGTATACTATAAAAGAATTCTTTTTATACTTCGTTATTTTTCGTGCTTTAAATATTTCTAAAACTTTATTCAAAAGAAAGAGATGTAAGAAAAAATTTCTCGAGGAAAAGTTGTGTTAGATCCCAGTACTTCATGGTTATACCAGAAAGTGTGGACTTCTCGGATTAAAAGCGAGCTTTACCGACCTTAGCCAACTTTAATTCCGACTCTTTGTCTCTCCCTAGAAACATAAGTACAAAAAGAGAAAGAAATTTTTCTTTATTCTTAAATAGATTGAAGCAAAATACAAAGAAATTATGAATAAACTTAACATCGGTTAACAACTGTTATTTCGAAACAACAAACGTCTAACGAATCACACGCTTACACGTCCCATGACAAATAACTTATTCTTTCTAGACATGACGCGACGATATTTTGAGATTTAACCGCGTGCGTAAATGCAGAATTACTGCTGCGACGGCACAACCATGAGAAAGGGGAGAACTTCTTATAAACCTTAGAGAAATTTACGGATTATTTTCAAATAAATGAATTTCCGTGTCGATGCTGTAATAAAACAAATGGCTTACTGCTATATTCGTGGCGTTTCGTCAGCATATGTTTCCGTCGATAGATTAACTGAGATATCTACCAGAGGATACAAAACGTTTAAATCATGTAACCTTCGCACGCCAATAGCGTTTCGTAGAATTCTAAATGTATTAGAATAGAGCAAAAGTTCACCATGTTTATAATAACCTAATAACTATATACCCTAATAACTATATATATATAT
>NW_017259185.1:2150752-2152551 GCF_001594045.1 Atta colombica
TATAGATTTTCAATACTCGCAGTGAATAACGGAACATAATCTACACTGTTAAAAATATTATGAAATTTAATGTACTTTTAAGTTATACAAATTAAATTCAATTTCGTGACATTATATATATATACACATATAGTGTGAGTGCATTTGCATAAATTTTATGTAGATTTGTATGGAATTTAATAACGATGTAAACATTAAATTTACATGTAATTTCATTGACAATATGAAATATTTTTAATGTACCTGCTTGAAATTTACTCTTCCATTATATATAATGGAAATAAAGTGCAAGATACACTAACTTTATATACACAAACATACTTTTTAGTTACAGATACATTAAATTTAATGTAATGTCATTAAATTTAACTTGAGTAACTTAAAAATACATTAAATTTCATGACATTTTTAACAGAGTACTCTAGCGTTCTACTATTCCGTGGATTGTAACGATTATAGGTGAATTTAAAAAAAAAAACAGAAAGATATTGGTAATCTGCGCATGGCGTTTGTGGATGTTCGTATAACGTTCTATCGTGTGCTTTGGCGTTTTCTCTTTCTTTTTCTTTCTTTTTTTTATTGCACGAGCGCTATCTCTCCAGGGCATCGACGATTTTCCGGGCATTAAGTTTGCCCACGCTTATCTGAATATTCCTTTTTCTCGCCACGCTCAAAGTCGTTAAACCGTTGTGTTCGCCGCGAAACGCATGCCTGCACTATAGAGCGCACTTTCAAAGCGCTCATCATTAAGTTCTCGCAACAACCCTTGACCCCACGATCTACCTCGTTGAGACTTCGTCGCGCACTGGATAGTTTATCATAAAATATTTTTCAACGGCCGCATCGTTTCACCAACAATGAATAAAAGTCATGATAAAGGTGCTTTTATGCAAACATTAGCGTTATTTTTATGGCAGACATGGATAATGAAAGATAACAAAGTGCATGAAAAAAGAATAGTGATAGTGGAATAAGACAACTTTTTTATTGACACATACGAATTAAGTATCTACTTTTAATAGATACATTAATTTTAATACATACTTTATTCTGATACTTTATAAATGCTTAATAACTGCTTGATTGATATATAAAGATAAATTGTTTATTGAGCAATGCTTTAAAGACGTCTGGAAAATGAAAAAGGTTTCTAAACGTTTATCGATATCCACTTCATTTTTTGTCCGCAATTTATTATAACTACAAGACTGTCCATTAACCAATCGACACGTCTTAAGACTCTCGTTATTGGAATAAAGATATCGAAAGAAAGTGTTGCAATAAAAACGAGCGTGGGACGATAAATGCGGCGGTTCTCGTTGAGCGGAGAAAAATGTCGAGTATATTTATAAGCGGACCAGCAGGGAGCTTTTCATAAATTATTAATGGCCGTAAATTTATGTCATTGCGAGGCCTAATGTCTGGGGTTGTTTTCCGCCGTTCGTGACAATTTTTTGCACGCGAAGGAAAGCGCGACTGGGGAGGAATTAATTTATCAGACTTAACGACTAGAAGAAACGGCCATACTTAATCCACGGGGGAACACTAAAGACTGAGTTTTCAGATGGTTGCACAAGGATACAAGCCATCTTCTATTATCTCGCTTTACTCAGAACGTAAACATGCGCTTTCTTTAATTATAATAAAAATTATAATAAAAATTTCAGAAATTATGACAGGTAAGCAAATTTGTTTTAATTTATAACAATCTTAAAGTATTAAACTTATTAGCATTTAATACATGTATATTTTGTATAAATTTAATAAATTGCTTATGATGAATTTATGATAAGTTTATG
>NW_017259185.1:2152651-2158562 GCF_001594045.1 Atta colombica
AGTATAACTTGCATCTGTATGACGATTATATTATTCATTCGACCATTTACGTCTAGCTCGTAATAAAAAATGCATTAAAGTCGTGTCAGCTGAGTTATCGTTATGCCGAAGATAATCGATTGTCACGGTTATTCTCGACATTTAGTGCATACAAGCGTATAAAAATATTCAAATGTATAAAAATATACGGTGAACATTAATGTTCTTTTTGCAATCTCCTATAATGAAGCGCCTCCCCCTGGCTATCATCGTTGCACCTCGATGCATGTTTCAGTTGCTCTCTCGTTGGATTAAGTGGAAAATGAGAAAACGGATAGAGAGCATCCTACTGCAATGGAAGGGCCTTACGGATGATGCGGTAGTACATAGCTCCCACAGACATATTCACGCTAATTAACGTCAAAAGGCCAACTGAGTAAATCCACATCAACTGCCGCTAGGTATTTGCATATTTACGCAATTTGATATGAGTCCCGATATTCTCCAACTCAACCCGGAGATTTTCTGGCTCATTATGTCATGATATTATTTCGGTCTCAACAAGTTTCGTCTCGATCGCACGAATTATGGCGAGAATATTAAGAACGTTGCATCGATAAATAAATCAGAATCGCTCTCTGAGAGAATTAACAATGTGGCGCTCGTGCAGTTTCACGAGAGAGTTTACGGGAATATAATATTACTAGGTTACTGGCGAGTATGTTATAACGTTGCCTTCTTCTACCCTCCTCCTTTACAATTAAATTAGAATATGGAGCACTTTAGATCAGAGATTGAGGGTAGTGGAGATAAGACTTAAAGATACGAAACGAATACTCGAGTTAAGTAGATTGCGGGGAGCGTTTCGAATCTCATAAATTAGGCTTGTTTATGCCACGACAGTTTTATGAGCGTTGAAAAAACTAGTAAATTTATAGCTAATTAATAGGAACAATGAGCATTCTGCAATGAGGAATAATTTTTAATTAGAAACGTTTTATCCGATAATAAATAATTTTTTGATGATAATGACTGATAGATTTATTTGGAAAAAATACTTACTATTTTATCGAAATTTAATTTAAAAACTCATATTCCATTATGCGCAATTTTTTATTTTACGCTTTACATACGTTTTTTAGGTTTTTGTTGTAAGAAATCCCGATTTTTTTTCGAAGTATGGATCGAGTAAAGACTTTTTTAAATGTATTTTACGTATTTTTTAACAAAATTAAAAAATTATGAAAAAATTATAGATTTTTTGATATTTGATGAAAGTAATACAATAAGTTTGGTTTAGACCTAAATAAAAAGTTATTTTAATAAGAAATAAACATGTTTTTGAAAATAATTAAGATAAAATAAGAAACTTTTCATTTAAACTATGAAATTTATGAAATATAAATGTTAACTTTATTGAAACGTTTATGTATATAACATTCATTTTTATGTGAAAATTCAAATTTATAAATTTCTAATTTCAGCAACTTTTTGAAAGACTATAAACCTGATATGTTTTAAAAAAAAATCTTGTACGTATTAATACTACGTAAAATAGAGCTGATAAAAAAAATATTCAAATATTATATTAACTTTTTAATCTTTATTTACGTTCTAATTTCTACAATTAATTTATAGCGATGGTACTTACTTTCTTGAGACGGATGACCTTTCTGTTAAAATTAACACGAGTATATTTCATTATTGGCCGTTGTCGCGGCGAACAAACTAGAGGAGAGTGTATCTTGGGGAAAAAAAGTGAACCACGAGGAAAAGCGAAGTGAAACACAGCCGCGCAATTGTGTTCTTGCATTATTTTCCGCCAACCGTGTTTCGGCCTTTATTGCCCTGCGCCGCGCCATTGCTCGCCATAAACGTGTTTTCGTCGAAGGAAGCGGGTGTTTTCCTTTTTCAGGAGGAACTAAGAGTGCAACCCGAACTTCTCCCGCTTCTCCGAGAAGAACAGAGCGAAGAAGAGAAAAAGAGAGATGGACAGACCGGAATTCGTTCAGAATCGAGACGCAATATCGCGTTTCCTATAAAAGTACGCCTGAGAAATACTCGAGTGCGGAAGTTTGTGACCATCCGAAAGTTTGTTTATGCATATTTCAACGTTCGCGTCATGTTCTTTCTCTCTTTTTCTCGATTCTAAAACGGAAGTGAGAGACGGTGCCGTAACTCGTTACCGATATGTATTCGTTTGTCTTTTGTCCGTCAATCGATATTGCCCGACGCTACGCAATATCGAAAAATATCGATGCATAATAATGAAGCTCTAAATATTGCACGCCAACGCAATTTCAACAGCAATTACCGTGAAAAATCTTTTTAAGAGTCTGATAACGTTTACGGAGCTTGAACGTTTGCTCGCTAAAGTACAGCTTTTTGCACGGAAATGATTGAAGTCTGTTATAATAACTCGATAATATCGAGATGATATTACGGAAGTATTACTTATAGAGGAGAATATCGATCTCGAGATGGATATATTGTTAAAACGTATTGCAGATTCACGAAGGATTCAATTTCAATCTTTACGCGATTGAATTTCTCCGTAATCATATTTTATCTTCCATTATGTAAACTATTCTTGCAGAATGCTATTACATTCATTTTCTCTTTTCTTTCGCGGAAAAAAATTTTAGGAGCCTACTTTTCAGTTTGGCGTAGAGGAGTTTAGTTTATGTTATATGAAAGCCAGATGTGCAAGCGTATCGTAAATGCAAATAGGAGATTCTTTTCTCGAAAAAAGGTAGTGTTCTCTATAATATATGATTCGGAAAATTGTGCGAGCCACTTTAAGCCAATTTTATTAAATTATTCGATGTTTTATCGTATGAAGAAAAATCGCATCAACGTGAACAAATAGTTTTATTCCGAAAATATCTTATGACTTTTATATATAGTTTGTGATTATAAAAATTCGAATAAAATCATTTCGTCGGTGAGGAAATAGAAAGAACTATATAGTCGTTTTCACTTCAAGAATTTATTTCGAAAAGTATAAGATAGTCTAAGGTACGTATATACAATTCTTTCATGTCACTAACATTTCAAATTTTCTATAACGATTATTTGCATTAAAAACATTTTTGTTATTTTTATTCATAGACAAATAATTTGCCGTAAATTTTTGTACAAATTTCATTGAAAATATTCGTAGTATCTATTTGGATATTTGTGCATTAAAAAAAATATATTTTTCCATTTTCGTTTCAACAAAGAATAAAAACTATTATATATCATTGGAAAACTTAAATTTAACACAATATATTACATTTCTCAAACAGTCTATTCAAATTTATGTATTAATTTAACACAAGCTGAATCTATTAGATACATAATATCATTTAAAAATATAAACGCAAAAATAATAATACTAAATAATAAAAAATAAAAACACAATTTATAAATAAACCGTATAGTAACAAATTTTTTTTAGTAAAATTAACATTTATGATATGTTAAATTAACACATTTTATTCGTTTATCTTAGAATTTACGTTTTAAAATACATTATTTTTATTTGTTCATTTACTCATAAATGTTATTCTGACATTAAGAAAGAGTTAAATATCAATTTAACTCAAATCAACAAACTATTTAGATAGCACATTATATTAAACACATTATGTTAACACATTATATTAAATTACATTCGACTATGTTAAAAAATTCAACACAAAAGTTTAATTTAGTATACCACAAATTTTTTAACACAAATACAAAATGTTTTCTATGTGTGTGGTATTTATGATCCTCGTACATATTTCGTCGCACATTTATTAACTATTCATCCATATGTGTATCCAATATCCCGCGTAAACTCGGATAATCCGGACGCGAAACGTCATCCAGATGCAATCCGGCTCTCAAGTATTTCATTAGAAGGATTTAAATCTCGTATTCCCCTACCGTGTAACCGCGATACATTTACATGTAAATGCTGTGGCTCGCTTTAAGCCTCCACATTTCCAGCTGTTTATGTCCGACCACCGTGAGTGACGCATCGCCATCAAATATTCTTCGCGGTTATTTCAGCCTGCTACCGTATTATTTTCGTCTCTCCTGTTTCGCCTTTCGTCTTGCTTCTCTCGAAATGATCACGAAATTTCATCGCCGAATAAGGCACGTCACTCATGCATTTATTCGTTCTAATTACGGAGAAGACAACAGGACGATCACGAATTCTGTCATCTTCCCTTTACGCTTCGTCTGCGAGTCGGATTGTTATTCGCTCGTTTTCGGTAGATAAAGGAAAAACGCGGACGATTTAAAAAGAAAACTCCTGTGATACTCACGGGATGAATAAACTTTTCTCTTATGGCTTTCGCGTTACATTCAACTGGAGGGCGGGGCGGAAATGCAAACGACGAAAGAAAAATAAGTCACGGCGACGTTGTTACGATGGAGAATAAGGAATAAGTCGCCAAGTGCGTCTTTGGGAACAACCGTAATATTATAATGATGCCGTTGGCATGCAGTGCTTATTGTTAGAGAGAGAGTGAATTCATCTTTTTTTACCGACGCGACGTCACTATTAAATGAGACGCTGAATAATAATATGTCATTCAAGAAAAATTTGATTATGATGATTTGATACTCCGATTGTTAAGTATATGTAAAAGATTTTTCTAAAATAGTCATCTAATGTAATTATGCATTTTTTCTTATAATTCGTTGTATAATGTTAATTTAATTTATATTTTAATTAGCTGGAGACAACATTAGACTTCCAATTGGAAATTTATCTTGAACTTAAAGTATTTGATTATTTAAGAAGAGGAGAATATATCATCATTCATCTTTTTGAATTTATCGGGATTATTTTGATTCTGTAGAGAATCATTAAATAGAAATTTATCTATTTATTTCAACTTTGTTCCCGTAAAAGCTCACGATTTCAATTTTTTGATGCCGATAATAATAATATATTGTACATTTAATTTCTATAAGAGAAGAATGATATCTATAATAAAGACGTGTTTTCTGTAAAATTCTTGTCGACTCTACTAACAAATTGCATAAGCAAAATTGCAATTCTGTAAGATTGTGTAAATTTACGTTTGAGTATATCATTTTGCTCGCTATAATTTCGTTGTAATTTGATTGATTTTTAACTGGATAATCCTAATTGGATATCTTATGACAACAGATTTCTTCGCGAAGTAAAAGAAGACATGCACGTGGAATTGCTAAGAAAATTGTCACGAGAAAATTACTCGTCGGACGAACTTCTTCAACAAACTAGGTAAGACTCGGTTTAAGTTTCGCGACAAAAATGTCACAGCTAATTCTCGGAGTACTGTCGCAAGTATACGGGATGTTCTATATCCAATCAGTCTTCTTTCATTATGAATTCTTCTACTAGTAAAAATATCGTGCAAGCTCACTATTTTTGTCAAGTATTTCTATTTTTGTTAAACATTTTTTTTTATGTCTGTAACAATTAAATTATTACAGATAAAATAAAATTTGCTAACGAAACTACATGCAACAGAAACTCGGTAGTTACACATGATATAGAAATGCATACGATGCGGAGTGAATTAATTCAACAACAGTAAATTTGTTTAACGCACGCATATATTACACCTTTACTACTCCCACGGGGGATATTATTGTTTAAATGTACGGGATTTTAAACTAAACTGCCGAATTGTACTGATGCTGCAACTAATTAAAAGTTAATTTTTTATTAGCAAAAATATTGAAGATTAATAGTTTTGATTAATAATTTTAATCGACGAAAAATAAAATTTTCTAGGGAACTTGAACTTCAGGAATGCAAAATGAATGAAATCTTATTTTATATTTGACCTTAAGTGAACTTTAAAATAATATTTTTTATTTCTGTAATATATCTAATTAAAATTATTACGCTAAAAGAAATATAGTCAATTTTAATAAATATTTAATTGAATACTGTGCC
>NW_017259185.1:2158662-2163303 GCF_001594045.1 Atta colombica
TACTGTAAGTTTAGTATTGAATTAAATATTTATTAAAATTAACTATATTTTTTTCTCAGTGTACAGTGTGTATAAAATATATTATTTTGTATAGTCCCTTTGAGATCAAATAAAAGAAGATTTCATTAATGTTTGCATTCCTGAAAGTTTAATTTTTCAAAATATCTTGTTTGTAATTAATTAAATTATTAATTTATTTATTGATTTTCAATAAATTTTTGATAATAAAAAAATCACTTTTAATTAATTACAGTATGACTCTGCGTGGTGTAAAACGTCCGGTATATTTAAACATCAGTCTGTAGGTAGTAAAGATATCATATACGTGCGTTAAACAAATTTACTATTGTTGAATTAATTCGCTTTGCATCGTATGCGTTTCTACATCATGTGCAGGTATTGAGTTTCTCAGGTTACATGTATTTCGTCGTAAATTTCGCTAAGTGACCTGAATCCCAGTGGTGCACCAGGATAACTCGGTTGCTGACTTAATTTTATAGAACAGCTTTAAACGTTTGTTATTTTGGGACGCCCCTTTAATGTTTTGCCATTAGTATGATCACCCTGATTCTGCAAAGTTACTTGCTTTAAATCAAGCAGCTAAATAACTAACTTTAAATACAATTTATTGTGTACGTACAGTACATTCTGTGAATTTTAAATCATTTCCGGTTATTGAATGACAAATTACCAAAAATAAATAGAAACAATAGGAAAACAAATATAGCAACAAATATTTACGAATCGCAAAAATTCCAATAAAAAGTTGTGCCAAAAAAATGGAATAATATATTACATGGACGATGATAGGAAATTGGAAGAAAAAAAGTATCAAGAAAAAAAAAGTAAAATTTGCAGTGTGCGGTAGAAATCGCGATAGAAAGCGGCGACGAGAAGAGGAACTCGTGTCGCGCTTCCTAAGGACCTATACCGCTGTGCTGTAACAAGATCCTTTCTCGATCGATCGCACACGACGCTCGTTTATCAAGAGCGAACTTTTTGTACGCTCGATATCGCTCTGATATCGTCTAGCTTTCTAACGGGGGTGTCGTGATGCGTCGCGTCGTGTGGATTACACGATCGCCTATCGTGAGTCGCGGAAATGTCACGCCAAAAAGTCGACGACGGGATCCCGACGGTAATTTACGGCGAGTTATATCCTATCCACCGCCACGTGCGAACAATGCGAAATGGGTCGCGATGTGGGCGACGAAAATTTTATGTCGGCGCGATTACGGTCGCGGTCGTGATAAAACTCGTTGCCATTCACTTTATTCGCAATTCGCTGCAACACGGCGTTAATTATTATGTCCATTAGAACCATTGGTGTATGTAGTAGATAGATATACCTAGACTACATATTCTTTGATCTCAAAACTAAGTAAGGTTTTTGAAATAATAATTAAGTAAAGAAATTCTATATGAGTCAATGCAATTAATCAAATGTAAATTATTGTTATAATAAAGTTTACATTGTTATGTCATGCAGTAGATGTTTTAATCCTACATTTTCCTCCTGAAAAAGGGATCATCATCAAGAGGATTTGAGTTCTCTTCAGTGCATGACATACATATGATGTAGTGATTACTAATTTAATTCATTAATTCTCCATTTACAAGTCAGTAAGCTAAATATAAAGATTCCTGATGTAAAGTATTTAGAATTGAAGAGAGATGCTTGATATGCTCAAGTCTTTCTAACAGAATACAGATACGGAATTTAGGGAATGCGCAGTCTATTTTTCTAAATCTATATTCTAAACTGATAATATTGCAATTTCATAGGAACGAACAGTCTGTTTTTATTACATTAGTGATTAGAATGGGCGAAGATAAATATTTATTATCATACGTAAATGTAAAAACGAACGTTCGGGTTTCACGATAACTGACAGATATAACTTTATGTTCCATATTGTAAACGTTGCATATTTTCACGTGACGCGAATTCACGTTTACGTGGATTAGCATTCATCATATCCACATTTAATTGAATCTGGTCAGCTTGTACAACATATTTTGTGTAACATGGCATATATACAGGTATTAGCTTTCGATGAATAGCATGAGAATTGATATTTAATCATAAGCAAATATTCAATTACAATCGATGCGGAATACATATCATACACGTTGTGTTCATATTTTCGTCGGTTAAATCAATATTGTGTGAATATTTCATTATTGTACTAATACTATTATAACACAGTGGTGTTTTTATTTTATATCCCGAACGATGAAATCAGACAACATGTATGATGTCAGCGCAAATAATTTACTTTTAGTGTTAACGATCTTTGTATTTGATCGATTCATTTAACGAACTATTAAAATGAAAATAATGATTCAATAATGTACTTCTCGAATGTGTAAATAATTCTCAGCAAAGAAAGCCTCGGAGATTGATTGTCTGCCGTTCATGAATTCTCGAAGGCAAGTCAAGGCAAAAGAAAGAAAAAATATTTTATTAGAGTACTTTAACTCTATCTTTCGGTAGGGAAGTGTCCCAGAGTTTATCGCAAAGTAGTGGAAAAAAAGTCAAGGAGAAGCGCGGTAAATTTTCATGTAATTTGTTGGTAGAGTGGACAGACAGTTGGTAGACGATGGTTTTTTTGTAAAATACGTGTGCATTAAAATTGTGCCGCAGTTTGCTGACGGTATATTTTTTCGCGCATGAAACTCTCTTGGGTGATCTGTTTCGTTTCGTTGACATTTAAATAAACGGTGATATATTCGCTCTCATAACTATCGTTCTTCCCTTAATTTCTTTAATATTTAAACACAATATAGGAGAGACTACTGTCATGTTTGTCTGTTTTTTTTATAAATTGATGTCGCGAGACTATGTTGTTACTTTCTTTTATGCTCACATTTTACTCTATCTGTTCTATTTATTTTACGACATAAAAAATATGCTTTTAAGTGTATTTCCTTTCTGTACACATAGTTTATATGTTTTTTTATAAAGCTTTCAAGGTTCGCTACAAAATTCATAAATTTGTTGAAAATATATTTTTAAATTTACTTATTTGCGTATAAACTATGTTATCATTTTCGGTAATATAATTTATATATGTAGAATTTATAATGGATAATATAATTTATGTACTACAATACGAATTCAGAGCTTCGAAAATAAATCTCTAGTAATTTATATATTATATAATTTATAATGTAGAATTATGACGAACAAATACATTTTTTAGCGTAACAAAATATTATCAATATAAAACAGTGAAATAATATGCAACATTTTAATTACGAATTTAATTTTATAACCGATTTGATGGTTTAATCTCTGCAGCTTACAATTCGATAAAACGATGTTATTCGCTTCTCTTTGAAATCGATCATTATAGATCGATCAAGAAAGGATTCTTGCTTCAATCTCAATATCTCCGTTTTCCAATCTTTTGAGGAAAGCGCGGCAATAACAATGAAGTCCCTCGAACGATTACGAGAAAGCACAGGTGCATTCTGTTATCACTTCCGGTCGATCGAGTAGTCTATTGAGAGCTCGTCATGGATCTTGATCGGAACTCGAATAAAGTGGACCTAGGAAATTAGATTCTTCGATCTCCGTCGGTATCTTCTCTCTGAACCGTAATCGTGGTCGACATAATTCTGTATTATAATCCTTTTTTTTATTTTTATTTAATTTTATTAAAAGATATTCTAAGAAAACATATTTGCGATTAATAAAAGACATTTCATTGTCTCTCTATAATAATTCAATATACTTTACGGAAATATTAAGACAGAGCTTATTTTAATTAAATTAATATAGTATATCTTAAATATTTTATTTTTTATATTATTAAAATTTATTTATAAATTGTTTTTCAAGGTTTATCATTTACTTCACTTTAAAATTTTTAATCCGTTATTTATTAAAAAAATATACATAGATTTTGATTGTAAAGTATGAATTTTTTCTTATTTTTACAATCACGGACGGACATTGATCTTAAATGAATACATACCACTGCTGTATGTTTGTGACGTTATTAATTGAATCAATTGCTGCACGGATATTCCATTACGATGTACAGAGTATCCGTACATTTCAGTTACATCACTGTCACTATTTTCTTCGATCGTATCATTTGCAGTGAAAAAATTCTTTTTGTGTAACATCGTAAGAGAACATATTTGATTCTGTCATAAACTAGAATGATAATATTGGCATTGTCCTGATATGCTAGATATTACAGCAATTATGATATCGGCAAATATCATCACTAGTTTTAATCGATTTAAAAAACTTGCAATAACAAAAAATTGTAATTTTTAAAATGTACCAGTTTTTTCACTGAAAACTCTAAAATGATAATGTATAGAGATCATAATTATAAATAAATATACTTTGGTTTGAAAATGAAAAATTTTTTATCTTTATATAAATTATTTTTATTAAATTTTTATTAAAAATTATTTTTATTAAATTTTTGATGAACGATTTGAAGTTATAAAATTTTTTGACATTTTATTTTTTGACATTTTAAAAAAGATGTAAGTTATCTGCCGATTGAACTTTTATTCAGACCTGACACACATAAAATTGCAAACTTAGATCAGATAAATATAAAATTGCTTGAATATCGACTCAAGTGTGTGTGTGTGTGTGTGTGTGTGTGTGTG
>NW_017259185.1:2163403-2164708 GCF_001594045.1 Atta colombica
TAAATTCTTCGATATCTCCATCTCACTCGTAACTGGGACTTTATCTTTCTTGTCGAACGTATTACCGTTTTGCAAGGCATGATACCATTATCCATGATACCATTATCGGGAACAACTGCAGTTCTTATATCCATTATCACGTATACGTTATCCGCGTGCATCTCAGGAACGTAACTTTCTATCGTAACCATTGAGTTGTGCGGTTATGGAAATTATTATTTCAAATTTTATTATCGTGACCCACAATTTTTTTTCAGTCAGGCAATAAATTTTATGTTTTTAATTATTTTAAATCAGAGATTATTATATAAATAATATTCGTTGATTATTTTGCTGTTTTTTTTTTAATTAATATATGATAATATTTCACATGCATATACATAAAATTAATTTAATTATTAATTTAGTTAATAATTAATAATAATAAATGTACAGAGACACTGCGTAATTTCTGTAATATTGCATAATATTTAATAAACTGTATTTATGTTTGTAATGAATTGTGGTATTAACATGTATTTTAAATAATTTATAAAAATCTTTCAGAAATTTTATGTTACGTTTACTGTCAATTTTTATTTTATTTTATTTTCATTTTGTGATACAAAATAATATTATATCCGACATCTAATATATATATTTTCGCAATTTTACACATATCGTATTCACGCTTATATACAAATATTCATCCGCACGAGCGGATGAATATTTGTATATAAGCGTGAATTCATCGCACGGATATTGTTAGTTTTGAATTTTATTATTATCTCACGGTCTTTACGTTTCCAACGGCACTGAGAATTCGATAAGATGAAAGGCACCTCGTAAGCGATACGGAAATACGAGGAAAACGTGATGCTATCGGGAAATATTGAGCGCGTGTGCTCGGAATTTCGGGCCAACTGCTATGTTGCGAACGTGTGTACCAGTTACCAGTATATGGGAGCCATTGATTGTCGAAGAAGTGTACGAAAGAGTGCATGCGTTAAAGTAAAATTAGGGTCTCAAAGAGACTGGCAAAGAGTAATATTATATTAGGTATGGGAAAAAGTTCGTGGCGTTTTTCCCATTAGATCGCATTAAAAAAACCCCACCAACTTTTTCCTACACCTAATATGTGTATTTTAACTATATGAATCGGACCGAATACATAGAATGCTTCCTCACTTTCTGAAGATGCTTTTTACGCACGTATTTCTGTACAAATAAATCAAAGTTTAGTAGTAATCACTTGATTTTTTTACAATGAAGTAGTATTTTATCTCACTTAAAATCTCACTATTATTAATCATTATTATTATTATA
>NW_017259185.1:2164778-2186193 GCF_001594045.1 Atta colombica
TATATATATATATATATACATTTGATTAAGAAATCTATTCTGAAGATAAGCATTATTCATACAATCGTAAAATCTCGTTAACAATTTAAGAAAGTTCTATTAATCAATCGTTATATCTACTGCTAATATAGTAATAATTATTTTATGTTTAACTTATCTCGCTTCGGTAATAAGCAATTCTATTTATCTGTAAGATGAAGAGAGAGGAACGCGAGAATAATCTCAGTTATTGATGATGATGCTGAGCTTTTGATGTGAGTCACGCTTCCTTTCTAGATTAAAGGCGGATTTCTTATTCAAATTCCATATCGATCGACTTCATCCGTCATTATTAACAATATCGTGAGCGCCCAGTATCTTGATCCCTGACAACAGACTCTGGTATGCTTCTCGTTTCGATTTCTAGGTCGGTTTTAAAAATTAAGAGTCTTGAGTTCTTGAACTGTTTGCCGAATTTAGTTTGATATCGTAAGATCTTCTCGGAACGTGCAATGGCATTAAGCTTAGATTAATTTTTTCTTTTCTTTTTATATTCGATTATTTCTCTTTTTTTCCATCTATTTATTCTATCTTTCTATTTTTCTCTATTTTCTCTTACGTTATTATTCATCCATTACATACATTACATATATTACAACTTTAATTAATATAACACTTTTTATTGCAAATTTTAAATGGAATTGCATATTTAAAGGTTTCATAAAGAATAATTATAAAAAAAGAAGAAAATATATTAAACGATATTCATACAAAGCAGTATTTTACAATAATTTACATTTTCTTGTCGTTGGGATATAAAACCATCCCAAGAGACTATTCTCACGAATTAGTAAAGTTATTTTTCTGAGCAAAGCCGTTATATATATATATTTTTAATTTATGTACCTTTACTTTTTTGTCATTCTTTATACGAATCCAAAAATTCATGTTTTCATACAATTGTTTTGAGATACGGATACGAAAAAGTTTATGTCTTCAGTCTCTGAAAAGAACTTTGTTGAATGATTTATTATTCAACTGACCTCAATTCGGCTAGCTCTTTTCATTTGATTTTTTTTGTCTCTTTCCTTTAACCACCAACACCCGTTACTGACGTACTTTCACGTTTTACTCTTTTTATTCAGGTTTTACGATCGCTCTCAAGACAATGTTAGCGTCTTCAGTTTTTCTCTGACTAATACATTAAACCTTCAAGAGTTTATTCAGTGACTATTATAAGATTTTAGACTCTTGGAAAAATTAATATGCGTGAACGACGATTTTATTGAAAGCACAGTCGAATATTTGCATATGTTTTAGTACGAATTTTAGAGAGAATATGTCTTGATTATATTTTATATTAAAATTTGTAGTAGTAAATCGGCAATGCTAAAATTACCATCAGAATAATAAATATAAACTATATGATTCCAAATTGATTACATTTTTTAACAAGTTTTTAAAGGTTATCTACGATATTTAACCCTTCAAGCTGATTGATCAAAATCTGTAACATAGTTATTAACGTTGGGTCTTTAAGATTCATTTAATATATACTAATTAATTTTATGAACAAAATAACATAATTCATATAATAAGAATATATGAATACTAAACTTATTTTAATAACTATAAATCGAATATAACGTAAAGAATAATTTTGAGTAGATCAATAGATTCATCATAAACCCTCCGAAGGATTAATTTTGAATAAAAGATGTGAAAAAAATAATAATTTCTTACTAAACTTTCATCCAGAGAAATCAGTAGAGATAAAGGAAATTGTGAAAAAACATGTATTGCTCATTCTGTGCGCGTAATATGCACCGTTTGTTTATTTCTTGGGAAACAGAAAAACAGTTTATTTTTCACGACAAAAAGTTTTAGATATTTTTAGTTGAAGTTATAATGAAATTGCAAATCTCTCTTACTTACGCTACCTTTCGAGTTGAGTTCATTAATCCTGATAACAGGCAAGACGGAAAGCTTTAGCTGTACGAGCACATTTTCATTATATCATAGTACAAATTTAGTGGCGGATGTTGCGATTTATCAAAGCCACATTTATCATCCGTAGTGCGAAGCGATTCATTATTTCCACCATAGGACTTCTCGACCAGGACTTCCGAAAGTTGCGCGCCGAGAATTCCCGAACGAAACTCTGTAAACGCTCGTCAAACTGTCCGGACTTTCTCGCCTGCTTGAAAAATAAAGGAAGGTAGTTAAGCGAGACCGAGAGTGCCCTGTGCTAGATCAAGCGCAATTTAGAAATTTAATTTGAAAAGTTTCTAGGATTTACGGCCCACTCGGAAATGAAATCTGCGAACTCCCCATAAAGTCGTTAGCAAAAATCTAGTAACGTGATTTGGTAAACAAAGGTTTCTTAAATCGAAAGTTTCCTTTTTACTCCGGAGAACGATCAACTTGCTACAGACGTGGGATTAAATCTTTCCGACAGAGTTTGGACACAGTTCTTTTCTCAAGTTTTTTTTTTATATCAGCTTTATAAATACAAATTAAAAAACATGTCATATATCGTGATTAAATTTAATCGAAATAAATTGCTCTGGGCTTACGTTATCATGCAGGATCGGAGTGAGCATCACTATTTGTGAATTTACGATAGCTTAAATTCTCTGATAGCTTTTTTTTAAACTAACACAACGGATTTTACGTTTCGGGAAACAACATTTTTACGATTATTGTCACACAGGATATTCTTCTGGACAAATACGAACGCACGAGAAAGACGGAGAAAATACAAGGGACAACACACAAAAGTTTCACTCTGTATAGTCTTTCAAACTAATGCGGATATAAAGTATTACGCGTGTGATAATTTTTTTTCGAAACGAAACTTCAGCCAATGAGTTTTATATCATCAGATTCAAGCGTTTCTATATATATCGAAATGAATAATATTTACTACATAGGTAAAATAGAGTTCTAATTACATCATGTTATCAGTATTTTTACAAATCGAATTGCTCTAAATTCAATTGTCAAAAGTAATAAGCAATTTGAATCATGACGTGAAAAGGCAATATGAATATTAATGCGCAATTTAATTGTAAATTAAATTAAAGTATATTTACATATTAATTATACATGAAGAATACAAATTTTACGCTAATTACGTAAAATTATAATCATGCACTGCTATTTGTGAGTATTCTTATTTGCACTCAGTTAAATTGTTTTGCATTATTACGAATGTTACTTTTAATCATCCATGAAATTATGTTACAAATCTATCTATTATTTTAATTATATGCTTTAATTCTTTAAGAACTAATTAGTATATAAATGGTCAATGATCACCTTATATTAATATTGTATTTATAATTTATACATGGGATATACTAATTTTTAAAATTATATAATCTAAGCAACTTGTTTCTGTCATACTGTACGAATTGATATAAAATTACAAATTCAGATCTGGCAAATTGAATATAAACATTACATTGTTAAATCTATAATAAAATTTCTAATTTAGTCATTGTTTTAGTATAAAATAACGATACATATTGAGTAGGAGCAGTGGTGACTTAGGTTAACTTAAATTTTGATATTCTCTTTTTCTCTATAGATTTAACAGTACGTATCCTAACAATACAGATTTCTAGGAGAAAAAACGTTCAGAAAACGTCCGTATATCTTGTGAACATCCTAAAGACATTCCCAGAATGTATCCCGGATAAAGCTATTAGGGTAAAATCGTGGTGTTTGCGTAATCTCTGTGAAGTAATATTCGAATTACTTAGGTACGCCACTTACGACGATGACGTTGATTTATGATAGCCAATTTGCGCGCGATTGGAAGTTTGTAACGCAGCTGCAACTGTCAGCTCGAATGTGTGTGGCAATTTGATTAAAGTGTTATGTGTCGACGCGCCTAATTCGAATGCCGAAAACGCTACCGATACGCGCCTGGAGGTTTTCGATTTCGATCACGGTCTTTCTATGCGATAACTTCCATATACGCGACGGGTACATAGTACACGCCCCACGGCCCTTCCAATTACAGTCGGTTTGCAGTTGCAGTTTCGCCCGCAGTTGCGCCTGGTTACACACACGGACCTGTCGAAATTCGTGAGATAGAATTTATGGCGCTATCCGTTTCGACGATGGACGATTGATTGATCCGATCCCCCCCCCCCCTCGTTTGCAGTTCTTTCGTCTGTTGACTTAGATCCAATCACGGAATTCGCGCAAGCTCCGCAATCGAAAGTGTAAAGAAATCAGAAATTGTAAAAAAAAGAAGAACAGTGATAGTGTGGATGAGATTTGTCCGCGTTGTTTGAAATTTTTAAAAATTTTTGCACTCGAAATAAATATATATTTTGTAAAAATATACTTTGCACTTGAGATAAATATTTATTCAGGTTGAAAAGAGAAAAATTGAAGATCTTGAATGGAAAAAGTTATATAAGCAACGCGAACAAATCTATTGTCAGATTGTGTATTTTGTAGAATAGACTGCGCATTTCTCCAAAGTTGTCACTGTCGGTTTAGAAAGAGTGAGGTAGTTTGAATCATATTACTGTTTTTCTTTAAAGTATTGAGTTGAAGAGAAGATGCTGATATGTTCGATCCTTTCTAACAGAGCATAAATACTAAAATCGTACGTAGTCTACATAGCTATTTATGATATGACGAAAGGAATGATTTTGTTGAAGCATCTAAAAATTTATATAGACTTGAAAATAATTTTGTAAGAATTTCAAGCACGATGAGTAATGCTGCAAAAAATTTTGACATTCTAACATCAGTTTGGACGTATAATATAATTATTTTGATAATTCAACTTATTTAGAAATTATTTTCAAATCTATATTTTATTGTTATATTTTATATTATTAAGTTACATCTAATTTATTTTAATCATTTCTGTAGGTAGTCTGCTTCTACGTCGTTAATTTAACTAAAACAGTGAAATTAAATGATTTAAATCAAGAAAATGTATTAAATTGGATTTAAATTAAATGTATTATTTACTAAGTGTATTAATATAAACGTTATTTACTTAAAACTAATTATAGAAATGAACGATTTACATTTTGTTATTTTTATAACTTCTTTATATATTAAAATGTAAATCAATCCGTTTCTGCAGAAATTTAATACATTTTCTTAATTTAAACCGTTTAATTTTATTATTTATTTTAATTAAATTGATGCTATATTAAATATAAGTAAGAGCAATGGCATGGCCTATAAAAATGATTAAAAATAATTCAAATTAGGTATAATTTAACATTATGAATTTCACAGACCTAATTTTTGATAATATCAATATCATCACATTTTTTCTAACAAAAAAATTCTTTTCTTATTTCTCATGTAAAACGGTATTTTATTACCATCGAAAAAATGTTTCAGATGAGTAGTTATTGAAAAATTCGTATAGAACTAGCGTAACATATAAGATACTCGTTCTTTCGTCCAGAATGCATCATCGGAATATAATTACATTACATAAGCTCGCGTAAGCAACACGAGAGGTGAGAGCGAAAACACGCCGATGTTCCGGCGCGGCGCGGCGCCACGCAGAGAAGTGCGGCATTTACTTACCACGGCAAATAGTCGATGAGAGATGCAGCCGGTAGCGAGCGTTCAGGAAATAATAATCGTGATTTCTGACGCGTACACACGAGCAAACAAGCCGCAACATTTTCCATCGGCGAAAATAACCGTCGGATGGGAGACGGTTATTTTCGCCGAGTTATATCCGGGTCGTAATTAATTCGCGCGAATGCGACCGAACGGTCTCGCGAGAAATCGCGTGGCACGTACGACGTGCCGCTAACTACGTTTCGCTTCGATTCGTGCAGCTGCAGCTGCGAAAACCGCATTCTCATGCGGCACGTTCGGGCAGTAGCAGCCCTTCAATTACTGTTTCTCCCTTTTGCGCGGCGAAACGCGGTTTCACGTTCGTGATGACACAATAAACGTAGGATCAAATAGGATAACAAGGAAGGACATAGGAAATTCTTATTCGACGACTGCAGACGTCGATCCGGACGTTCGCGATTTCCATGCCAGAGCTATTCTTGCAGATTTATACCTTGTGAAATCCTTCGACTATTGTCGAGCTTTAGGTGCCTTATTGGATGTCGCGCACGAATGACGCTGAGAGAGATTCTTCGACCTTCTGGTCAATTGATCGCCTAGAAAATAGAATAAAAAGACATGCGAGGTATCTTTCTCTTTTCGATGCTAATATGCACGCTCGATAGAGTTATAAGCGAGGCCTGTTCGCACATCCTCCGAATCTAATCTGAATTCTCGAGCAGCTCGTGCGGTGCCACTATTTTGGAAGCTAGTATGAAGTCGGGTGGTTCAGTTATGCGATTAAAATGCGATTAAAATGAATCTCAGGAATTCAAGAATGCGTAATACAGTATTCTGTGAAATGAATTTGAAGCAAATTTGACGTTTCTTCTCGTATCATATATTGCAACTGTTTTGCGAAAGAAATACAATATAAATACATAATACTTTCTTTTACTTCAAAAAAATGAATTAGATTCTCATGAAGGGAAATTTGAAAAATGAGCAAAGAGTAGTTAACTTAATTCTAATTTATTTCTAATGTAATATGTATGCATTTAATAAGAAATCTTATTAAAATTCTTTTTTGCAGGTCAAACTATCGCGCCAAAACGCCACATCGAATAGCACATATTGTAAGTAACTAAAATTTTATTAATCGCTATTTTGGAATTAATATTATTATTACAATACATTAAAAGTGCATTTTAACGTATTAAATATAATACACTTTGGAAATTATTAATGAATATATATTATATTTAGCATGATAATTAAATCGATTATCAATATCGCTACAAATATCGCTAAAAAATTTTTTGAAAATACAATATTTATTAAATCTTTAATTTATTATAGACAAAATGTATTTATTTAATCTCAAAATTTAAGATTTTGTAAAATTGTCGAAATCCATATAATTTAATATTCTGTTTAATATGTACAGCATTTTATGCGTAAACGACTTTAAAGAGATAACGTGGATGATGTAAAATAATTTCCTTTCGGTGTTGACGTAATCCAATGCTTGAGTAATTTTTAATCCTTTGCGCATTTAATCCGGCTTGATCCTGAGATGAGTTTAGAGAACGCTTTCTCGTTAGAGTTGGTATATCGATTTTTCCGACCGTCCCGCAAAAACTTTAATCTGATCCTATCCTCTTTACTTGAAGTAAAGTAAGAAATATCGGCCTACATAATACGGTGGACCATAAGATTGAACACGTATAAAAAGATCGATAGAATACATATCCCATAAATATTCAATTTCGCAAACGTGTTATCAGGTTAAAGTCTGAGATTTAACGTATACGCAGAATAGATATTTTTATAGATAGATAATAAAAATATGTTATGTAATAACTGTTCAGAGCATTCTCGTTATTAATTTCTAGTGATTAACGTTAGTTAGACAAAGAGAACCTTTATTTTTTTCTCTCAATAATTTCAAAACTATGAGTATATGAAGTTTTTTATTATGCAAATATAATAACTATAATACATTTAAATAACGTCGGAGATATTCGTATTGTTTAAAAGTATCATGAATGAAAGGCTATTTTTTTCAATCAGAAAGATGTACTAGAACAGCAAAAAAAATTATCTGATTTAAGAATTATCCGTATATATAATCCGTATGTATATAGAGTCTCACATAAATGTATTTTTTATCCTTTCAAATAATCACGTGTTATATTGTTCTACCTACTGTTTATTTTGATCTAAAAGAGTAAGAATTAAATGTTTAAACTATTAATTTACAATTGATTTTAAATTTAAATCGTTTTTATAAAAAATATAATATTTTTAAAATTTTATAAAAAAATATAATTATAAATTATTGAAATTACAATAATTTTCGAATTATAAAATCAAACTTGGTCAATTACATATAAAAAATTTATTTAAATCTACAATTACTTTTACACACGTATCGATTTGTCATTTAATATTAATTTTTATTGTATAAATTGATATTAATTTTTACTGTCTCGTTGATTTTGTTTTTCAATTTTTTTGTGTTTAAACATTATATACATACGGATTTTGATCGATATTAATAAGAATATGTTACAATATAATGTTCTTTAATATTCACGAATGAATATAATTAATAGGATATTAATGAATATAATAATAGGAAAAAATATTATACGCGAATTTTGATTTCTATTTTAAAGTCCGTTTTAGGGGATTTGTAATTACAGAATTTGCATCAGATTTCAAGACAGGATTTTAATTATAATTTTATATGCCATGTATTTTCATATCGTTTGAAAACTTGATATATTTTAATTATATATATTTTTTATATATGTATGTGCATATCTCGGTCTTCAAATATTTTAGGCAATTAATATAAATATAATAATAATTACGTATTTCTTTAACGAAACTTGAATTTCGATATTTCACATATACGTGTATTTCTCGTGCATTCAGATTTATACTATCGCGATTTTGATTTTTTATCATTTTAACAGTTGAAATTTATTATATAATCATATTGTTTGGATTAATGTGAATAAAAGCTGTAAAAAATGAAAATTAAAAAATTTTTACATTAACAAACAAAGTTATCAAATATTAGAGAAAAAAGTTTTTAAATAATATATTAGTAAGAAAATAAATTAATAAATTTTAAGTCAAATAGATCCGAACAGATCTCAGTGTCTATATTTTGTAATTCTTAACAACAATTCGTTGTTATCGTCGTAGCTTTTTCATCATATAATACATGCGCAACGATATAACGACACTTTTGTTACAGAAAAATTACAGAATACAAACACTGTTTAACATAATTCACTTATGTCCGTTTCTATTCGAGTATAGTTTAATTTTAATTTTGATTTAACTAACTCTTCATCTTTTTCTAGTTCTAGTAAAAATTAAAAAAGGATGAAAGGTAAGAATCGAAATTTGAGTTAATCTACATTGATAAAAATTGATAGAAACGGGCATTATTGTCTTCGAATTAAGAGTGCGATAATAAACGAACTTGCCGACTTGTGTCTAGAACGAAATTCTTGCAAAAAGCTTATCGCTGTGCGGCAATAGCCGATATATCATAATTAATCGAAAATAACGGAGCAAAACGACGTTAAATATTTTATAATAGCAAATACATATCTTGTAACGGCGACGAGTTGGCTGGCGCACAACGTACGACGCGTGGTGTTGTGTTTACGCAAGGTCATGCATTGCGGTATCATTCGCACAGTGAGACTCGATCGGGCAAGCAGCGGTACGAGCCGCTCCGTATTACATTAATGATTACATTATTCTATTAAAATGCGATCATTCGTGACGATTATTAAAATTAGCAATCGGCTCACTCATTTAACTATTACGACGTTTTGCCAGATTCTTTCGTTTTGAGTGAAAACACATCGAATAAGTGTATTTTTATTAAGCTTTGAGACAGGGGAGTATTCTAATTTACTAATAAATTACCATTACGACTAACAATTTGTAAGCATAACGAAACGATTGTTACTTATCTGGATATATTTTGTTCGCGATCGACGTGATGAAGAAAATTAAAAATTATCGATTTTTAACGGGCGATACATATTTTCTTGATAACTTCTTTTCTGTATTTTTCAAATTTGACGCATCGTTTTCGAAGTTTCGTCATACGGTTCGTCGAGAGTGAAAAGAATTGCGCTAATGTGTTTTCCATGTATATGTGTGTGTGCGCGTGTGTGTGCGTGTGTGCGCGTGTGTGCGTGTGTGTGTGCAGTAAAGAAATTCGAGAGGAAGGAGGAGAATCCGACAATTTATGAGAGGTATCGAGTAACGGCAGATCAGCAGGTGGAATAATTTATTATCTTACTTTTTCTTATTACCGAATTAATCGTTTTGATCGTTTTATGCGTTTTAATTACTTTTCAAATATTAATTTTCGGTATACAGGATGATCCGATAATGATGATCCGATAATGATGAAAAATGTTTTATATATTTGTATTATGTAGTTAATAAAGAATCATAATTTTCGCAAAACATCTAACGATAATCTTATATACTCCTTGTTTGATTGTTATTTATAATTAAAATCTTTGTTTCGACATATTGTTGGCACAAATATAATTTGAGTAATATGCAAACAATACAAGTATAATTTGGACAATTAATTATATCAGAGATCGAGTAACATTGACCAACTTTGTTTAAAAATTTAAAAATTATGTATGTATATTATATATTATTATGTATTACTGTTGTATGATTTTGATAGTTTTGTAGAATTTTTACATTTTATTATAATATTATGTTAATGCTTTTAAAATATTATACGATTGCGGAAGAAATCCTATTTGAAGAATGATCGAATAGTGTTAAAATAAGTGATCGTCAAATATGAAGCCAATAGCAGACAAGTCGATGAAAATTCATATTAATTGTCATAATCATCATGTGTCAAAAGGAAACGAAATAAGCAGAAAGTGGGCGACAGCAGCAGCAGCTGGTGCGATGCACCAAATCCGGTGGGAAGAAAACTAGCTTAATCCTCTTACGTCCGTCGCTGAGCCACTGCCGGAAAATGGCGTTTTTTGCTTGACCTTAAACTTGACAGTAACATGTGAGCATCGCGCATGTTGAAATACGCGAAAAGTCGGCGATTTTTCTTCAAACAGGATAACCGTGAGCATAATTTTTCAAAAATGCAAAGTCGCGTAAGAATGTAGAAAAGTAGTATCGTATGAAAACTTTTTATCCAATTGAAGTTCAGAATAAGAATAATATCAGAAATGGATAATCTTGACGAAATTATGACTATTTTATGAAACGATTTTGCTAAAATATTTATAAAAATTTAGCGGGATACAGATCTGAAAATAATTTTAAATGTTAAATTATGAAAGTAATTATAAATATGTACGGAAACAAACATGATGAGCAATATTTTGTAGTAATCAATTGTGTCCTACATTAATTATTTTGATAATTTGATAAAATTATTTTCAGATCTGTATCTAAATTTTTAGACATTTTTTATACACTTTTAGCAAAACCATTTTTTTCCGTAATATATTATAAGAGAATATTATTGCAAAATATTTTACATAAATAAATGTACACAATATAATACTGCTATATATGTTGATTTACATTAGTTTGTAGTTTCTTGTGATTTATGTGAGTATTGATAGGTATTTATACGTAGTCATTGTAAAAAATGGTTCACCGTTTCAAAAAATATAATTAATATTATTCCTTGGGTTAAAAGGGCGTAAATATTGATTAGCACGTTGGAATCGTCGAACCGAGCGCGAAATATAAGAAACGAGAATTGATGCGACCGAAGAAAGTTTCTTCCTTCGTGCTCTCTCTTTTCCGTTTTTATCATAAAGAATTTACTAGACTTTTGTGCAAGAGAATTTTAATTCTCGTGCTGAATTGGAAGTTGAAAATTAAGCGAACATTTCGAAATAAAGCTTTGTCGAGTTGTCGTTGAAGTTATTTTAGTTTTACGTATACTCCCCATCTAGCAAAAGCACAGTATTAACTTAATCTTCGTGAAATAAAGAGAAAGAATATTAAAAGTTTCAGGATAATATCACATAGCGACGTTTCCATCTCCTTGTTCCGAGTGTAAAAAGGTATGATGTTAATTATGTGTGCGACTTTGGTATGTTTTAATCCAGTATACTCAATTGCACGAAAATTAAAACTCACACGAAATCATATAGAAAGATATTTATTAAATATATTCATATATCTTTCAGATTTTTAATAAATTTAGACTTTTAATAAATTCAGTACAATTGCTTTTGTGAAAATTAATGAAATTTTTCTGTGATCTGCATGAAATTTGCTAATGCGAGTACGTGATGCGGACATTTTTAATCTAATTATTGCGAAAGAAGATCTGGGAAAAAGTCCGTAAATCTCATGTTGTTACATAACGAGAACATAGGGAATACATGGAAATAACTTTTAAAGCTATGTAGAGAAGTGCAAACGTGAGTATTTTACAATCTCGCGGATGAGACATGGATCTTGTTGAATATTAGTGAGAGTTGGATCGAAAAAGTTGATACTTTTTACAAGAAAAACGTGCTGCATCACTCGTAAACAGTTCCCATTTTGTAATTACCGGATCATTCTGCTAGTTATTAATCATATTCACAATTCTAATAACGTGATACACACTGTTAGAAATTTCGTAATGAATTTAAATAACATGTAAAGAAAACTTCTAATTATGACGTAACTGCAAAGTAATAAATGTGTGCATTAAATTTCATGTAAATTCTCATAAAATTTTATGGACAGTACATTAAATTTCATGATATTTTATGAAAAGTACAATAAATTTCATGTACATGTACACAATTATTCTTTTCAGCTACACATACATAAAATTTAATTTAATATAATGTAATGTTATGGAATTACATTCAACTATAACTTAAAAGTATATTAAACTTATAATATTTTTATCAGTGCAGTCTCGATAATATTATAGAAATTTCTTTGCGAGAGGAGTTTTTTTCGTATAAAACAAATGTTATAGTATACGATAATGTTTTAACGAAATCAGGAATTTTACAGTAAGAAGAATTAAAAATAATTATATGAGAGAGAAGAATTAAGAATATAAGTGAGGATAAAAAAATTATTCGTTTACATCAACCTCGGTGGTCGCGTTTTATTAAGTTTATGCTCTGGCCATTTTATATTTCATCTTTTACACGAAATTCTAAATTTTCACAAAAACGTGAAGGGAACTCATCCTACCGAGTCGTTTCCTTTCTAGTCGAGACACCCTTAAATCTTATCGCACAGCGGCAGTCCGGCGGATAGCGGTCTCGAGGTCGGAATTGAAAAACGCACCAGCGGCGGCTTGAGAGGGTAAGTAGGAGAAAGGTTCGTAAGATCGTAGGTGAGTAGGTGATATTGAGCAAAGCCATCTCAAGGGGAGGGATTTTCTGGGAGAAAATCGTGCGATTGAATTAGAATCGAGGATATTCAGAATATTCCTAGGGATGTGAAAAAGGGGATGCAAAAAGGTCGAACATACGGGATAAAATGCGTGTGTGTGGGTATGTGTGTGTGTGTGTGTGTGTGTGTGTGTGTGTGTGTGTGTGTGTGTGTATGCGTATATAGTGAAGAGAGAAAAGAGAACAAACAGGTCGCGCGAAAAGCCAATCGTGGGAAAAACAAAAAATACTCGATGAAAATTCTATATGTATGTATGCGTCTCAATGCAAAACAGTTTATCAAGGAAAAATATTTTAATAATTTTGCAGATGCATACGAATATTGGACGGAAAAAGTTGAGATAAGAGAGAAACACATTTGATATAAATATGGTTTGAAAAATATATAATATTTTATGTTTATTTACTATAAATAATTTTAGTTTAGTTCAACTTGATCTCATAAAATTATTTAAAATTACATAAAATTGAAGAAATAATGAGAAAAACGTGACGGATTGAAGACGCACATTAAAGTAACGAATAAATATTTGAAATAAGAAAAGAAAAAGAAAGTTATAATTATTAATTAAACAAATAAGAAAAAGATAAATTAATATCAATTAGATATTTGAGTTTAGAAGCAAGAAGGGAAAAAGAAATTATTGTAAGTTCTCTCGATAATAAGAATTTTGTATAGTTTATGATAAAAAAAGGTGAATCGTCGATCAAACGAATTTGCCGGTCTTTCATTTGACATCGTTGTAATTACGATTGTAATTATGATTGTATCGTTACGTGATTATGCTGTCTGTGCAATAAAGCCGCAGTTGTCATGTTAATTATAAACAACAACGCGAATCAATTCTCGTAGAGTTATTACATAACGATATCATTGATGTGAATTGTATGCACAAATACAATAAAAGCGTATTATGAACATATAATTACATCTTTGGAAGGTGAAACGTATTATGTATAGAAAATATTCAGTATTATTTTTTACGCTTCTTTCTCGCACATGTAGCTAAAAAGTTTTTCTAGACTGAAAAATTCTGCGTATGCCAAAAGTTGTTCAAATATAGCAGACAAGGAATCTAAGTCCAGCGCATTAGATTGAATGGGCGATTAAAAAGAGGCATATCATGCGATATTAACGTGCGTCGCTGTCTTTGTGCACTTGCTAATTAAATCCCTTGCCTTGCAAATTAGTCCTTTGGCGAAAGGAGACGGAACGTCAGTTGCAGGAAATGCGCAGGATAGTCTCTCTCCTATCTATATATATATATATATATATCAGTCGTTGGTGTGTCGTAGCGGCTTCCTTTTCATTAAAATTAAAATTCCCGCACAAAGCGATATGTACGAATATTCTGCATATTTTATCAGTTATATGCAACATTAATTAACGCGCATTTAGTAGTCATTATGAGGAAATAATATATTTTTGAGAAAGAGAACATAAGATAAGAATAATTAGAAATTTACAAAAAAATATGTTACACAAAATAACTTTAAAAAGAGCATAATTTAAAAAAATGCTATCTAAATAATTATTATTTCTAACATACAATATTATATAATGCAATACATAATTTGTTTTTGAATTTATAAAGAGTTTTTATGTTTTTATAACAATAGAATTCTTTTGTTTTTTAGAATTACAATAGTTAGTAAAAATTAAATAATATAATTGTTTGTAGTACAAATAGAATATAAATATAATGTCAAATATAATTATTTGCAATATAATTATAATTGTATGTGATAATGTAGTAATTTATGATATTGTATTACATTCAAAATTGCAATTAAGAGTATAGGTAATCATTTGCTTGAAAACAAAGTGAGTAATTGCACACCTGTCTATCATATGTCACGAATGCCGGAATCTCCAGAATGGAGAAATTCCGAGGTCGTATTTCCGCGTTGGTGATGATTCCAGTTTCTCCTGCCTTTCTCGCATGATTTTAATTTGCAGCAGGCATTCACAGGTGTTCCGATAGAGAGTCAACGAGACCCGAGTAAGGGCTTTTATTCGCCGAGACCCATTACGCTTTTCGCGAATACTGTGGAGATTATGAATAATTCGAAAGTATTTGCTTTTTCGGTCTTCACCGACTGAATTAATAATGGATAAAAGATCCGGAAATGAGTAGTTTTCATCGATTTAACGAGAATGATACTCATCCGAATATTTCCATGTTATATTTATAATAAGAAGTTGGAAATCGAACATCATACCGATGAACAATACAAATCTTAATATGTGGAAAGAATGATTCTGCTGCAGTATTACAAAATTTAATTAGATACAAATCTGAAAATTATTTTGTTGAAGCATCAAAATAATTATGTAGGACGCTTAAGCTAGTTGCTAGAATATCTAAACTTTTTGTAGCATTGTTCAGTATATTTGAGCATCTCTTACATAATTATTTCCATAATTCAACAAAATTATTTTTAGATCTATCACTGAAAGAGCAATTTTGCTGAAGAATTTAAATTGGCTACATACAGATCTGAAAATAATTTTGCTGGACCATCAAAATAATTTTGCAAAAATCTTAAGCGTAATGAGTAATGCTGCAAAATGTTTTGATATTTTAACAATCAGTTCTGTCGTTCTACCTAATTATTTTGATCCAGCATAATTATTTTTTAGATTTATATCTAAATTTTTAGATTTTTCAGCAAAATTGTTCTTTTAGTATCTAATCTGTGGACTTCAGCAAAATCGTTCTTTTTCCGTAGATATGTGACTCAAGCCAGTAAAAAGTTTTGTAAAGAAATAACGAGAAAAACGTGACGGTTTTTTATAATTCAGTCGTTGGTTCTTTCGAGATCCACAGGAGATTTATATTACCTAAAATATTTAGGATTTATCTTTAATATTTAGGATTCATATTGCCTGAAATCTAAAATATGATAGACTAATAAAAAGGATGATTTCAATTGGTTTCCCACAAAATTCGGAATAATCTAATCTTTAATCGATCTTTCTAGTCGTAATTTACTGAATGAAGTTGTCTCATTAGAATATTACGAATTATAATGTTTATAAAGTGGTTATTATTGACGATAATTCAGACACAAAATTGGTAAATAAAACGAATATTTTGACCATTATATCTTCCGAAAATGCATGTATATATTGGTCAAGCGTAATTAAGAATGTAATTAGAGAGCTCGGTAACGGTATTAATGGAGTTATTGGAAATGTAATTAAGGTATATATGCGTTACGTTGTATTTAAAATATAAGGTTTATTTGGAATTATTCAGATTTTCTCTCTTTATCGTTTGAAGCTGATGTCTGTTTTTTACAAATTAATCGAATAATTTAAATGAGAAGAAGAAAATACGTTAATAGTGAGCATAAAATGCTGGATGCAAAGATCGATAATTCATGTTTTTGTTGTGAACTATATAGAATATTTTAATCACGTAGAGACTTATAATAGCTACACTTCTTTCATTCTATAATCAGAATTTTATTATTAATTATAAATTGACAATATATTTATATCTAAGAATACGTAATATGTACATTTTGAAATTATAAATTTAAAAACACAATTTTATTTTTATTATTCACTACTGATTAAAAAATTTTTACTACTAATTAAAAAATTTTTAACTTTTCTTTCTTTTCTAATTATATTCTAGTTATATTTATTATTTAAATACACATGCTCTTGAAAAAAATATATATAAAGAGTATATCAATAATTTTTACAATATAAAATGCATTTTATAATGGATCGATATAATTTTTATTTTTAAAAGTAATTAAAAATTATCTGGAAATAATTCGTCGTTTTTTTAGCGAGCAGATCTCTGTAATATCAATCGCACTGAGAAAACGGTTCTTTGCGTTGCTCGCAGATGGCAGCGCCGTCCGCGTTTCGAACTCGCGCGAATCATCATTTGAAAATCGCGTTCTTGTTAATCGTTCGCGATCATGCGGAGAACGCGGCGCGGTCATGGTCTGCTGGATCGAAAATCATTCGACGAGACGTTTAGGATTGTCCGCCTGCGTAATATCCGGATCAATTATGAGCTGAATCATGAATGGGAGCAATTGTGTCGCGAGATTTGGGTACGTGTCGCAGAAATCGTTTTTTAATCTGCATTCGTCGCGGTTCTTAATCTACGCCGACGAAGTCGAGCGCGACATTTTTATGGCGTTCGCGCAAAAATGAATCTTACGTACAGACCATTGAAAATACAATATCGCATACGAGCGTCATGTAAAAATTATGTCAAAATCCTTTCGCCAAGAAAATTTCAACCAATTTATAGCAAAAATATTGATACTTTTCATGTGAGCTATTTTATATGTGAAAATGAAACGCATAAAATGCATTTACATAATTTTTATTATATGTGTCAGAATTAATTGATGATTACAATCAGTCATACGCTTTTTTTCTTATCGAATATTTAACATTTCCGAATGTTATTCAATTTTGAATTTTATTATTATCGAACTTTGACGTGATATCTACTTATACAATATTACATTATATCATGAAAATATTACGATAAAAGAGAATTGTTTTATTTTTTATTTTTTTTATTTTTAATGTAACTTTAATTCTGATTTAACTTACTTTTTATCTTTTTCTGAATCTAAAAATTAGAGAAAGATAAAATTTTAAACGAAGATTGATATAAATAAACATTAGGGATTAAAATGAGATTTTCTCAATTGGATTGATATTCTTATATATATATTATTATACGTCATCGTGAATCAATCACGAAATTAATAAACGAAATCCATTTTTTTTTTAAATGATCGATTCTGAAAACATCGTCTCACTTTTTTTACCAACATTAATAGTCTGCTTTTATTACAAAATTACCTTAAATAATATCTCGACACATTAATATGGTTCTGTGGCCAGAGTATTCATAGTCAACATATATTAAAACGTTTTAAAATGTCACGAATTAATCAGAGAGCCATATTAGCATCTTAAGACATTACTTAAGACGATTTTAAATATAAGACTGACTATGAATACCGGCTTTTGGTTCTCAGTTCTCACTTGTCAAGGGCTACGCATAATGAAAGAAATAAGGAAACAAAGAATAAGAATTTCAACTAATCAGAAACCATATGAAATTTCTGATAGGTTGAAATTCTTATTTTCTATTCTCCGTCTCATATTCTCGTATTCATAGTCAGGCGTTATATTTAAAGTTTTCTTAAATTTATCTTTAGATACTCTACGAATTATTTCATTGGCTTCTGATCTAAAGATAAATTTAAGGAAGCTTTACGTACAAGGTCTGACTATGAATACGAGCATTACTCTTTTGATTATTCGCAATCTCTTAGCAGTTAACTGATGGACGCTCCGCGCCATCCGTCGTGTATTCCACAAATGCAATGCGATCCGACAGGCGTTGTCGATAGATGGTTCCACGTATATCGATAACACAGCTCCCTGCGGATTTTCTTGACTCTTCACTCGAGCAGCAATAGCTATTTATTATCACGTTTGCTGATAACGTGTATTCTTCAACATGATAAAACACAATTAGTTAATATAATTGAAGTCATGATTAAGAACAATCTGGCGCGTACTTCGATCTATCAACTCGTCCGCTTATCATTTATCACGATTAGTGATTATTTAACCGAGGTAGTCACCGAGTTGTTTTTGAAAAATCAAATTCAAAACAATGCGACCTATAATATGTTTAGCCGCATGGAAGCTGTGAGTATTAATAAATGAAAATTATACGATGGAAAATACTTGCAATATCGCGAGATAATGATAAACAGTGTGACCGCCTTATCGACTATATACAATCGCATGGTATTCGTGAGAGAGATGTCAGGCTGATACTAAAAAATAATTCTATAAACTTTTTTAGAGACAGATAGATTCGGGTTCATATCCGTATCATATATTATATTTTCCTAAAAACATAAATTTTATTTTTTAATATAGTTTAGAATATTTTCCAATTAATATTTTTCAATAAAAAATAAAATTCTGTAAACTCCCCGAGACTGATCCACACAGTCATTTAGCGAAACCACAGGTTTAGCGAATTTGATTCTAGTTACTAGTAGTGCATTATTACGAGTTCTTTGGGCAAGGAATTAATTATGTTTTGCTTGTACTTTATGGAATAAATATTATAGAATTATTAAAAGCGATAAATTGGAAAATTAATACAAATTTATTAAGGAATTCGAATATTTAATTTTAAATTTGTTTGTAATTTTGCATTTCAGAGATTTGCATAAGTTAGAATTGTTTCACTTCCTCCTTTTAACAATAGATGTCATTAAGCTTATCGTTAGATTTATCACATATATTTTGATAAATAGATTCACGTAATAGCATTCATTAAGAATAGAATTGAGGAATAATGTTGTTTGTATTTTTCTTTATAAATGTCAGTAAAAGCATGATGGAAAGTTCCATTGCTCGGTTAACTGAAAATAGTTCGCGATGACTCAACGAAAGTAATCTACTCGAAATGTTTTTGTATTTATCACATTACGATCACAACAATTGAAATGACTATCCCGTGAAATAACTTCCAAATATGTTGAAAAATTTTTCGCGAGCAGCAAAAGCTACAAAACGTTCCATACAATATTTATTTAATTAATTTATGATTCAAATTATTAATATATTTATTTTTAATATTTTATGATGAATTCAAATGTATGTATTTTTATTTATCTTTAATAATCTAATAATATTGATTTCTGTATATACAGAGAAATTTCTTGTAATTATAAGTAGCGATATTTTAAACTTTTAAATCTATTTATTTTTTAAATTAATTTTCCTGATTTATCAGTAATTAATTTAGTTTTCCATGAATTTTTTCGGAATAATTGCACGCAGTAAGATCACATAGGATGTCTTAATTAATTCGTCTACGCGGGCAAGACGATTCGGATTCTCCACTCTCGAGAACAATCCAGATTATTGCCTATTTTCGGCTAGACCTACGTTTGTCCTCTTCTCCGAGTGCGCGCCATTGATTTTAGCTCGGGGACTCTCCATAGCGTTGCCGAGGCGTGGTGAAGCTCACGATTGAAACAACCGACCGATTCGCCAAATATACGCGCCGCGTATATTTAGCTGGAAAATTGAATTCGTGCCAGAGGATAGAGCCCTGTAATCCGATCCTCTCCTCGCCAGCGAAGGGGGATGTTTTCGCGTTCCCGCAGGATCTACACGTGCGCGACCTCGCTCACCCGCTCGAAAATAATTATTCTTATCGAAAAACCGTAGGAGTAAGGAATCGAGTACGCTTACTTGGCGAAACATGGGTTACACGACAATCTTTAATTCATCTCGCAACGAAATTTTCTATTTCTTGTTTAATAACGTTTTATCGAGTTACATAACGATTGTGACATAGCGCAATATTTGACTTTATAATTGCGACATATCAATAATAAATTAATATTGATGGAATTAATTTAATGTTGCACTATTTTTCACTTTTATCAAGAAGATTTCAATCTGTCTTCATTTCAATTTTTCAATCTTTGACGTTGAATATCTTAACAGTTCAAGAGAATAAAATTTCTATCAGAATAAAATCCATTTGGAATTGAATAGAAAACGGAATTTTATCTATTCGTGAAATGAGATTTTTAATTTTCAATATTAGATCGTTTCATTAAAAATTAGGATTTGAAATTAGAATTTGGAAATATATTCCTTGAATTAATTTGGAATTTATCTTGAAGAGTCTTATTTAAACTTATCCGATACAAGCAGTATATATTAAAATTAAGCTACTTCCCATCCTTTTGAATCAGACCCTTGTTATTTCTGTCGGAAACAGATCCATATCCGTTTAGAGAAAAATGTCTAGGAAGTACACGATTACTTGAATATGTGAAAGACCGCACGTAGGGATAATTAATATTATGCTAATTATGTGCTCTTATCGCGAGATTCGCGACCCGTCACAGTCACTTCCGTGAACTCGGTCTTTATGTAAATGTCTCTCGGTTCATTTTTGAGACTTAAAAAAAAACAAAGTTTTTCTTTGTATATTCTTGACTTGAATATCGTTTTTTCATCGTTTTTTCATCGTTTATACGAGGAGGTTCAGCGCGCGTTTAAACATTGTCATATTTATGCGCTTGTTAAGATCTCTCCCTGATCTGACTACCGGATGACGCGTGTATACTTATCTCAAGAAAAATACACAGTCGTAAATTTTTGACTGACAGAAAGCAGAAGAGTATGAGAAAATATGAAAATGATATAAGAGTTATTGCATGGATCTAAAAATTTTCAAATATTTCAATCAGACTTTAAAGTGAAATCGGGAAATATTATATATATATATTATATATATTCGGAGAATGTCGGAAATGGATATAAAAATATCCGAATGTGAACTGTAATTTATTAATTTCCAATAATTCTTGGAAACGCGAAATGT
>NW_017259185.1:2186300-2235046 GCF_001594045.1 Atta colombica
TATATATATATATATATATATAAATTATGATTATTCGAATTATCTCTTGAGTGCAGTTTTTAATTTAATTACTGAATCTAATGTATAATTAATTTTTCGATAAAAACTTGGATAGCGGAATACTCGTGTCTTGGAGTTGCTTGAGATAAATTTGTTATGTTTCTTATTTCCGAGTCGCTCCGGAACGTAGACAGCTCGGAATTCGCGTTGCTCTTTTTACAGCCGACTGCTACCCTCTTGAATTTTATTTTGCAGCTGTGTCTGAGAAATATTCGATCTTAGTGGGAGAGCCAATTCGTCAAAGCGTCGTTGCTTGTCTTAGGATTTGTAAAAAGTTTTACGTTTGCAAATTTCTTCACTAGTTCAAGAAATAATTTTAATGTTACTTTGTTTTTCCGAACGTCGAAGACGTCATTTCCTTCGCCGATAAGATTACATCGCTTTTAAAAGCAATTTTTATTTATTTTTAAAAGCAATGTTTGTTCAACCTTTTATTTATTTTTAAAAGCAACACTTATTTTTTAGTTAGATATCTTACAATTCTCGAGAGTGTTTTCAAGAGAATTTAAGCATCCTCATATAACTAGTAATGATGTTAGAAAAATTTTATGATTCATTGGAATTGTTAAATCAATATTGACAAATTTTAAATGTCATTTTTGTCTCATAACTTTTAAAAAATTATTTTTAAAAATTGTGACATGTTTGATAACGTACAAAATTATAATAATTTTCTAATGTAATTTAATTTTAATTAATTCGATTCAATTAATTTTCAATTTTTTTTTCTAGTTCTAAGAATTAAAGAACTAAATTCAAAATAAAACAATTTCTTCTTTAAATTTGGATTACCAAAATCGTCTTAACTCTAAATATTCTCTGTAGAAGATTCTTTTTTTTACAAAAACGAGAGATATAACTTCAAATGTGTCATTCTTTTAGAACGAATTATGATAATATTTTTTTGAAAATTCTAAGAATGACGTTATTTGTCGAATGGACTATTAAATTAGTTTACTTTCAGTGATTGTAAAGTAATAATCTTTACCTAAATCATTTATAGTAATAATTTGAAAATCATATTTTTTGGGTTCTGTCATTTTTGAAGTAAGGAAACGATGTAATAGAAAAAAAAAGATGAACGTTTAATAAAAAGAGGAAAAGTTTTTTGATCCTAAAAACGCAGCATGTTGTATCTACAGTATTATCATCGACATTTCGAACTTTGCGTTACGGATAAAAGCTGCCACACACGCTTTCGAACGTGCTACCGTATTTTACCGTGCAATATGTGTTTTAAAGGGAAAAAGAGCGTGAGTGTGTCCTCCCCTTTACAGGATAAAACGTTCGTGGCTGTGCATTGCGTGTTCATTGCCGCAGAGCTGTCCTCGTTAATCTGGTCGTCGTGTGTAACCTTAAGGTCGTCATGATATATTGGAAGCAGTTGTAGAACCACATAAACTAACTTTGAAAACCTTTAAAAGGCTTATTTCAAAAGACATTACAGCTTTGATATTAAGCGTTTTGTATGCATTTAGCTAAGAAGATTGAAAATTTTTCTCGGTCTTGAAAAGAATTTAGGTGTTATGTTGAATACATTTGTTTAAACAAAGAAATATGAATGATTTCTGCATGAATGATATTAATTTGAATATATTATATAATCTCATCTCTTTTTTTACGGTGATTGTTATGAACAAATTCGTGATTAAAAACATTAATCTACATTGAGAGGAAAATTTTTAGTATTTATGATAATAAATATATACAATTAAAATATATGTACATATAGTTGACACTAAAAATGATTATAAATAGTTAAATTATGTTAATTCTAACCATTTTATAATAATAATAACTATTTATAATCATTTTCGGACAACTATGTACATTTTTAATGGAATTATAAATATAATTAGTACTAACATTTATGGCAGTATTAATCATAATTATGTACCATATAATTAGAGATACCATGTATATTATACTACAAATATAAAAAAAATTTATCTCACAATTAATTTGGATCAACATTAATATGGAATTTTCTTAACATCATGTAGTGATTTACTCTATTTATCATTAGCATTATAATATGCATTACAATGTTGCATTGGAAATATCAACATACATTTTTTACATTTATTTCATCCTTTTTTATTTTTAAGTCGCATAGAAACCCAAGTTAAATAAGGATCTCATCAAACGGATTCATTTTAGAATTCTTACTGAAAATTAATTACATTCTGTCGCAATTTTGGCACTCTTCACGGCACTGCATAACTGACACGCAAATGAGGCTTTGTAGGTGTGAAGCGTCATGTTTGTGTGACAGTATTTTTCGGCACTAACTTTAGATTATCCAAAATATTATCTTTGGAATAAAAGAAGCAGCAAAATAACATTCTCATTTCAAATATTTTTACAATATTTCGACACCTGTTAAAACTTGCTTTATTAATATTCTTGCTTTATTAATATTTTTAAATGAGAAGTCTGTCATGATAATTGCGAATTGAATTCTCAAGACGGTTATGATCCTTCGAAGAGCTTTTAAAATTGTAATGGCTCGCATCTATTAAACTGACGGCCCATTAAGAAGGAAAACTCTTGCCGCAATTACGTGACCGATCCTTTAAAGAGGCGTACGCGTTGCGCGTGAACGACGATGGCTAAATCGTTAGCGGGTAAACGTAATTTTTTGAGAGCTTCTAAAAAAACTTTGCGAGTATACGATGAACGACGACGTTTGGAATTTCATGTCTCGTAAAACCTCGTAGAAATAGAAAAGGAAAGTCTTCTTTCTATCTAAAAATTTAATTAGCTGCAGCTCTGAAAATAATTTTGTTGGACTAAACAAAATATTAAAATAATCAGGACGCTTAATTTGGTTGCTAGAATATTAAAACTTTTTGTAACATTGTTCATCATGCTTAAATTTCCTCTGTAATTAATTTTTGAATAATTATTTTGTTGGTCTAACAAAATTATTTTCAGATCTGTTTTTAAATTTGATACAACAAAGCCATGTTTTTCGTACACTGTAAAAAATAAAACGTTAACTTATTTTAATTTAAAGACATGCAATGGATTTTCTGAGACATGTAAAAATGTTAAAATTAACACATAAATATTAATTTGAACATTTTTGCATGTCTCAGAAAGTCCATTGTATATCTTTAAGTTAAAATTAACGTTTTATTTTTTACAGTGTATTAAAATATAAATCGAAAATTTTAAACATTTGTAATTTAACCTGTTCGCTTAATTATTCCGTAAACTAATTTTATGATCCTTTTGAACGCGACAACATTCACAATAGTCCATTATTATTGTTGATCAATATCGATTAGAGACTGGACAACAGTTTGTTGGTCGGTCGTGTATTGATCGGAAATGGACGAGCAAATTCGCGCAGAGCACGGTGGTATCGGTTGAATCATGTTACGCAATACGGCAGTGACATTTCTCATTATAGAAGCTTTGAACTTGTTTATCTCTCAGTGTATGATAAATGTCACTTCCATATTGTGTAATATGAAACGATTGTATCGCGAGGAGATTTTCTATAGATATACAATGTAGAAATTAAATTGCGCGGCTGACGCGAACGTGAACTTTTATTCTTTAATTCGCATTGCATTCGTATCTAATGGTGTAATATTTTTGAATCTGCTTTTTACATGTCAAGCGAGATTATCACGATGATGTTAGCGATGAATCACTAGTTCTCAGTGCCACTCGCTCTCGTAGTCGTCATGGAAACGCCTCTTTGAGATTCCCTCCCGTCGAGTATAAGCAATTCCACGAGAGATACACGACGTAATGCCAATCCTTGAAACAGTGACACCGATCGTGATATCGAGTAGTACAAATCGACCGATTGCGCTTATCAGTCAGCAATTTGACTCTTTACAACTTCAATCTTCTATGGAAATCTCTTTTTAACATTCATGAAATCCTTCATTGATATAAAAATATATTGCAGTTGTTTTAATTCGATAAGACTAACAAAAAATATGTAACATTAAAGACTCTTATTATCTTTACAAGCAATTTATATTAATTCATTTGATTATATTATACATGGAAAGAGAATGCATTTTTAATGATTTACTTAAAAATTTAGTTAAATATCATATCTGAAAATAATTTTCTTATAAAAATAATTATGTAAGACAGTCAAGTTACTAGACTGTCAATACTTTTTTACAGCTTTTCTCATTATACTTGAATTTCTTACATAATTATTTTGATGGCACAGGAAAATTATTTTCAAATCTGTGTCTATCTAAATGTTTAGATACTTTGGAAAAATCGTTCGTTCTGGGTTCATGCGATTTTTTTTTTTTACTTCACTTACTAAGTTCACTGACTTTTTTTTACTTCCTTCTGTTTAATGAATCTGATTCTTCGAGACTGTGAATCACGCAGATGGAACGGCTTCTTTTCTTGCTATACGGCGAAATCTTTTATTTTCCTCCATTAGAGCGGCGTTTGTGATATCAAACTTAAGGAACGGTCCTGCGATGGTATTAAGGGATATAGAGAGGCTAAATCGGAGAGCTTCGTTCGGAGCGATCCTCGCGAAATCCCGCGCTCTGAGCGACGAGCAATTTATCGTGCTTTTTTACTAGAATAGATCTCTCCGCGTCATCCTCCTGTCGTCGTCGGCTTATAGAACGTGCCTTCTACGTTCCTCTTCGTCACCTTTGGGAATCCGTGGCTGGGCCTCTGGAGTATCGTAAAAAGGGGAAAAGAGATTTGAAAAATCGAAGACGACCTATAAACCGAGATATCATCGTCGCGGTACAATGGTTGCTATGCGGCGAATTCCCGTCGTTTCCTCTCTCTCTCTCTCTCTCTCTCTCTCTCTCTCTCTCTCTCTCTCTCTCTCTCTCTCTCTCTTTAAGGAAATATTTTATAGTCGAATCGAATATATAAGAAACGTAGGATTTTTCCCTGAGAAATAGCTCATGCGATTTTTATGCGCGCGCGCAATGTACCATCGGTCTTTTTTCTCTTTTTCAAGACGTTTCATTTTCATGGTGATTTCGCGTAACTTACCGCACTTGACTTTTAGATTACCGCATTAATTTTGGCCAATGCCATATTTTTCCTGCCAAAGTTGCTTTAAATTTCATTTCAAGATCAATATAAATTATTATTAATAGTTGTGAAGCTACTATAGAAAAACATGCATATTTTGTATGACGTAGTAATAGAAATATAATTTAACTCAAAGGCAGGAGGGGATGAGAAATGACACATGCATGAGAAATGCTTATCGAACTGAAGTAAAATTATCGCGTTAGCAGTTAATAAGAAATAATAATTCGGTGACAATAATAATATACCAACGTCATTCGTAAACTCCAAGTTAACCAGGTCATTAATCAAATATTCATTAGATCATCTAGATGCAGCAATATTATTTAATTATTAAATTCATCCGCGATTTCATTGCGCGGCGTAGCTCGCGACGATGTCGGCCAGAATTTCCATTATGTTAATCGTCAGGAGCATTGTTCGTATCGGTTGTATTGTTATCATCGCGCAGATAATTATCTCCAGTGACTCTAATGCCGCGATTCTTTCCCCGATATAACGAGCGTGCGTGGATTCCTCAGCTCCTTATTCATATAATGCCTGTGCGCGGCGGTACTTTGTTCTTCTCCGAGAGATTCGATAAATTTATCCTCCTCTCTCTCTCTCTCTCTCTCTCTCTCTCTCTCTCTCTGCTTCCTCTCCTCGCTCGCCCCTATCCTTCTCCCTTAGGATTCCCCGTTCACCCCGCAGCGCGTCCACGAGGTCGAACGTAAAACATTTATAGTATCAGGATCGTGTAAGCTGCGGGGTACTGGCATACCAGGACTCTGAATGGCGTCGTCGTTTGTCAGATATGCGCGCATGTGCGCTCCAGCTGCAACGCACATCCACGCGTGGAGGGTTCTAAAAATATGCGCGCGCGGCCACCCCGAGTGCACTTGAAACTGCAGCAGCAGTAACAACCGAGTCCGTGGGAGAGAAAATGAGATAGGCTGCAATTTTACAACGCTTGGTTTTATACAATTATATGCTGTCTGTTGTCGAAGAAAAAGTTGTCGCAAAAAATATAATTGATTATATTGAGGGAAGAACTGGTTTGAAACTGACAATCGCAGTTTAAGTATCAAATAAATTTTAAAATATAAATCTTGTCTCTAATTCTTGTATTTATATTTATTCTCTAATTATTGTATTGTATTGATATACTTGTTTATAAATTAATGTCTTTTGATATAATTAGAGAATATATATATATATATAGAATGGAAAGAATGATTTTGCTGAAGTATCTAAACATTTAGTTAGATACAGATCTGAAAATAATTTTGTTGGACTAAAGTAGTTACGTAGAAATTATAAACAATGTTGCAAAAAATTTTTCTATACTGGATAAAATATACTGTTTTAATTAGTCATTTGTATGGTGTCAATATATAAAATATTTATTAAATATAAAGATGTATTTATTTGATACAAAAAATTTATTTGATGTATTTATAATTTCTTTTTGTTGAGTAAATATTTATTTATTGTACGTAAATATTTAGTTGGCACTATTCAAATAAATGTTTATTAAAATTCAATGTATTTTTTCTCGATAATAACTCGGTAATAACCAGTTTAAGCATCATACATAATTATTTTAATAGGCCAACAAAATTATTTTCAGATTATATATCTAGTTAAATTTTTAAATATATAGAGAAAAGATTTCTTTCAATTAAACAAAATGCATTGGAATAGTCCATGCATAAATGGATATTTAAATTAAGAATGTGATTCTTTGCATTATAAATAAATCTTTTTTATTAAACAAATATTTTTCGTTTAAAATTAAATTTGTTTCAATGAAACAAATATAAATAGAACTCTCGCGAGCGAGTCCAAATAAATCTTTTTCTCTATGTACTTCAACAAAATTGTCTTTTCCGTATAGAATAAAAATTTGTTGTTTTGATTGAAAAGTAAATCGTGTATATATAATTTTCTGTGTATGGTATTTTTTAAAATTTCTTATAAATACATATGGAAAAAATGATTTTTTTTAAATATCTAAAAATTTAGTTCCAACAAAATAATTATATTGAAGTATAATGAGCAATGTTGCAAAAAGTTTTGACATTTTATTTTTTAGTAACCAGTCTTTTGAGCATTCATAACTATTTTGATGATCCAACAAAGTTATATTCACATCTGTATTTAGTTAAATTAATTAGTAAATATTTTAGCAAAACCGTCCTTTCCGTTTAAAAATTAATAGAAATTTAATAAAATAATCAAACAATTGATTTAAGTTTATATATACATTGTTTTTGCTTTTAATATTTATAAATTTCTTCTTCTTTAATATTTATAATTTCTATTAATATTTTTATTTCTTTTCTCTCGAAAAAAAACGTACTCCATACGATCATCATTACGATGAACCGCGTGCATTTGATATTTCCTTCGACATTACAATATATTTTATGATATATTCGTCGATAGTAAATGCGTCGCGTGCATATATCCTGTATAGATGAGGATATCTTTATATCTCCACTAGCTATCACGTCACCGACAGTAGAGCGAGAATCCCTTTTCCATCTGGAGGGCGTTCGGTCGCGTTATTCTAACATAAGCACTATAGCTTTTGCGCATACCCTCTCGTCCCATCTCTTGGTTTCTATGGTGATCCGAAGAGGGGTCGCATCCCCTGTGGGTCGCCTCGCAGGTTGATTATCGTTATATATAACGTTGGCTATACATACACGACGCAATCTATAAGCGGCGAAATACTTCTGACTTTTTGCATATGTAACTGCCCGGCGAAACGACGGCCGTCCGTAACATAATATTTACTGTTTATATCTTTTCACTACGTCGCTTGTTATCGATTAATATTGTTAAAGGGTAACATGATGTAAAATAACGAGAGAGTATATAACGATCGATTTATAGCGATAAACTATAACGAACCGTAAACTTAAATCAGACTCGACGGCGCGTCTATTCATGAGTATCGCGGAACTCGAAATCCGCGGGAATTTATGTCGTTAATAATGAATATATGTCGCGGGATATATCAATAACGAGAAAAATCCGAGTACATCTCCAACGTTATAAATTGTAATTATAGCGACTATGAAACATCGTGATATCGCGCGTTTAATATTTTTCGTCTCTTCGTCTCCGCGCCGCGCTGCGATGGTGCGCAGACCGGGAAACGGACGTCTCTGGCCAAATTCCAGGGGTATAAATTGTCGGGATTTCATTGTCTCCGCGTTTCCGGCAGCTCCTCTACCGAACTTTTCCATACCGCTCTCGTCAGTCGATTTCACCAGCCGAACTTCAGAGCGCGCGGTTGACTTTATTGAACCGGACGAACGCGACGAACGCGACGAACGCGCGACGAGGCAGACTGAAATAATAGTCTGCCGCCTTTAGATGATGGTATAACCCGGGCTTACCAGCACCAGCGTCATAATTACAGACCGCGATCGATAACTTATCACTTGGAAACTCGAAGCACGTACACCAAGCTTACCTCAAGTTAATAGTTCTTGAACAAATACGATGCAACTTTCCTGTATCCTTTTTAGTGTGGCTTTTAGCATGATTTATTATATAAAGGGAGCTTTATGATTTTTTAAATTCTCCGGAAAAGAAAGAACAGAAAAATAGCTTATATATTTAAACATACACTGAAAGGATGATTTTGCTGAAATGTCTAAAAATTTAGTTAGATACAGATTTGAACATAATATTGTTGAACCAGCAAAATAATTACGACATTCAAATTGGTTGCTAGAATGTTAGAACTTTTTGCAGCATTGTTTATCATGCTTGAGAGTTCTACGTATAATTATTTTAGTGGGCCAACAAAATTATTTTTAGATCCATCTAAATTTTTAGATACACAGAAAAATATCATTCTAGTGCTAAGAAAAGTGATTACTCAATTTGGTTTTTTTTTTAAATAACGTTTATCTTTAACAAAGAATATTTTCTTGATAATCATATTAAAATATGCAAATTTTAGAAAGAATTTATTATTATATACTAAAAATAATTTATTTTTGAAAAATATTATAAAATTCGAAGAAGTGATTTTATATAATAAGCAAAATTGAATTTGATTTAATAATCCTGATTGACGTATGAACTTACTAGGATTCAGAATATATTTTGTATAAATTTAATATTTGTGATGAATTTATAAGTAGCGGATATATGAACTTTTGAAATATTTGAAACAAATAATTATTACTTATTTATTTTTCTGTGTATAGAAAAATTGTTTTTTTTTCATGTGAATTTTATAAATTAATACTTTTTTCTACAACCAAATTGAAAATATTTAAATTTTTGTTATAATATTTAATATTTTGTTATAATACTTAATATTTAAGCATACATAAAATCAATTAATTTGAATAAATTATTTATCTGTAAAATTATTTTCTGAAAAGTATATCATGTGAGATATACATGTATATTATTATTGTATAATTACACGTTGGACGTGAGTAATTAATTATCTTTTGATGACCTTCTTCTTTGATGATCTTGTGATGTTGGAGGAACATTAAGTATTTCATTCAATGAAGTTTAAACCACTAGGAGTTGATAAAATTTTGAGAGTCTATTAGATGGATAATCCATGGGGATTATACGAGAAGTTTTAAGGTGGTATATATAACTCGCGCGAATGAAACACGGATTAGAACTGACGCAACTTATTCTCACGTTGAAATGATCGAAAGCACTGTGGATTAAACTTCTAGATGAATGAAAAAGATCACGTCGCGCGCTTATCGGAAAAGATCAGGAAAAGAATGTGAACGGCATTAAAGGCATTAAAGTAATAATGAACATGTCGTTGATGTACAGCCCGAGAAGACGATTAGTGAAGAGTAACGAGCAGTGAACGATTTTGCAATCGTGTGTAATTGCTTGGCTTCGAGCACATTCCTAGAGAGTCGTGAAAGTAAACGAGGAACCGATTATCGCCCACTCGATGAGCATCTTTGCACCTTTCTCTGCCGAGTATCATCTCGGAGAACAATTTAGAATGAATCGAAATCTTCGTGACTATTTCGGATTGTTTCCAATTTATTCTCTGCATGTTTACGTGTTAAAAAGAAATTTAAACACGTTTGTTTTAACAACAAATTAATATTCAAATAATGGACAATTGGGAGTAATAACTGCGCAGTAATTCTAGTTTAAGAAAAAGTGCAGAAAAAGTGTTGAGCAAATTATCAAAATTATATAATTATACAATAATATAAAAATACTTCTGTAATTACATAACCAAACATACATAAATATATATTTACGAATTAAAACATATCGTTGTGTTGATAGAAAATGTTTAAAATTTAACAACTTTTCAGAAGAACATTTTTACATTTCTGAATTGGAATGTTTTAAGTAATTAGGAAAATGAATATTCAATTTCTGTAATTTTACTTTCAATACAATTGTAATAAATTGTAATAATTGTAATAAATTGTATAACTGTATATTAAATTTATATTATAGATATTTAAATTTTGGAAGCTTAATAAAATTTTAAGGAAATTACTTACTATAATTGTATAATGTATTAAATACAATTTCAATGTGTTATACAATTATAATGTATTCTTTAAAATCATCTTTTCAAAATTCGAATATTGCAACAATATAATGTAAATTTTATGTATAATGTGAATTATATAACATATATTTTATAATGTATAAATTATATATAATTGTATAAGAATTAATTATAATTGTAATGCATTACAGATTATATAATTATAATGTATGTTTTTAAATTATAAATTTGTAAAATTTGAACCGTTTAACTCTACAGTACAGTATAAATTTAATTTTTTGTCAGAGTGTGATAAACAAATGAATTAAAAGTGTTTATTATTTTTTTACAAAAAATATTTTACACTCGATTTTCTTTTATTATCTCATACATGCTAAATTTTTATCTTATATTCCTTTTCTATCAATATTCCTTTTCTATGCAATAATAATATCCACATGATACTATATTATTTATAAAATGGAAAAGGCATCTCTGCAAAAACTGGTTTCAGATAAATTTTTTATTAGAAAACAAGAAAGTGTAGTAATAAATATCAGAAGAATATTAGATAGAAAAATTGTTTTTATCAATATTATAGGCAATACTCGTGATGCTTTTTCAATGAATGGTTACTAAATGTTGCGCATAAGTAAATACAGGATAAGTAAGGATAACGTTTGCCAAAATGGCTTTAATTAACCGCGGCGCTCAATTCTCACACATGCGCTCCGATCGAGCGCTCGATTCTCGCCATAGTTCGCGGAACGACCGCGGGGCGGCGCTGTTGGCGGCGTGGCTGGTGGCGCTAGTTGTCAATGGCGCCGGTTGATAGCGGGATCGTTGTTAGTCACAGCGGGACCACGTACGGTGGCGGTCGTGGAGTCAGAATCGTCAACGGCAAGGCAGACAAAAGGAGAGAAACGGGGCAATCGCCGAGTGGACATCGAGGGGAGGATTGGAACAGCCGAGTGCCAAGAGGAGGGTGACAGAACACGAGCCGAACGAGAGCGTTTCGGCATATGGTGTAAACGCGCTCGATTCCCGGCAAGTAAACGCGTAAAGCCCTCCCGTTGCCGTCGTTGAGTCGTCGCCGCCGCCACCGTCGTTTCTCGAACGTGCGCTATAATTCGGTGCGTGGGCTCCCCGAGAACTTGTGCGCGCGCGCGCGTGCGTGTGTTTCTCGCGTGTGTTTTCGTCGTCGCGTTGAGTGCGGTAGCCCGAAGAAGGTGGACGGTAAACGTCCGGTCGCTTGGTTTCCGTTTTTGTGTTTTTAACGACGTGCCGCTGCGCTGTGCACGGCGAACAGACGTGCTGCTGCCAAGCAACGCGTAGTGCATCCAACTGCGGAGAGATAAAAAGAGAGAGAGAAATAGGAGTGCCAGTTGGAACAAAAGGAAGAGGAGGAGAAGAGAAGGATACGGTGGAGGTGAAAGGGGGGGGGAGGCGGTGGTGCGGAACGACGGATTTGTTTTCTTGCACAACGGTGGAGCAAAACGGCCTCAAACTGTGGGGCTCTGGGGCGTTTTTCCTTCCTCCGCAAGGGATGTACTACCCTGTAAGTGTTTATTACCGTCACTGTTAAAAACTATGCTAGATGCGAGGCGAGTGATAACCCGATCGAGGAAGGAGGCGTCTCTCTCTCTCGCTACGGCCGCGCCGCGGCTCTTAAATAAATCAACGGCTGCGTGCCGACTGCACGTTCCCTCGTCCGTCGCTTGCACGAGGCTCTCCGACCGTCGACGTCGAAGCGTCGGCGTCGGTTCGATAGAAGGCGCCGGATCGGCGGACTACGCTTCTCCGTCGGCGCGTTACCCGCGCCGCGAAAAACAACCGGACGGAAGTGGCGGGAATAGCCGATTTCTAAATGGCTTCTTTTTTCTTTAATTCTTTGGAATGAATTTTTTTAAAGACTAAAATCTCAATCTTTTCAAGTAAGATTCTATTAACTATTAAAAAATTGCGAGTGATAATTTTTATTCTTTCGAATAAAAAAATTTCATTCAATTTTCTTTTCGAGAATGGCAGAATTTCTATTCTTTTGTAGTAAGATTCACTCTTGAAGAATTCTTTTGAGAATTCTTTTCTATTCGTAGGTCCATCCACGTGGCTTGAAATCCCCAAAAATTTGAAAAGAGATAAACATATATTGTAGTCGGGCAAAAAGAGAAAGCGAAAATTTTCAAATTTTGCAAAATGTGCAAGCACTAACGGAGCCGTTGTATCAGTCGGCTTCAAGATCGCTAGGATTTTTCGGGAACGTACGAATCCGTTGCACGCGTCAGGTTTTCCTTAACGCAACGATTCATCATTGTCAATTAATAATATTGTTTATTTTCCTTCCTCGTGTAGAAGCGCGCTTGAGTTTCTGTAATTTTAACACGTGGCTTTTTTTCAATCGACGGCACGGCGCAACTCTCATCGATCCAATTCGCGTCTGTCCTGCCGGATTGCCTTCGCGTCCTTTTCCTTTTTTTCTCTTTTTTTCTCTTCGACTCTTCTCTCGTTGCTTCCTCATCGCGCCAACGCGGACGACGGATAAGACGCACGAAATTGCGTGAGAGAAACTGATGGCGAATGTCCTTGAGCGTCGTTGGCGTCCACTGTCCTCCCGGCTGGTGAATCTTTGTTTCGTGATCGGGATTATAGTGTTGTAGGTTACGTTTGCCTCTGTGCCCACGAACGGGAAAGCGAGAGATAGACAGTGAGAAAGAGAGGGAGAAAGAGAAAGGGAAAGGACGAGGGAGCGTGGGAAAGAGCGAGAGAGTTGGGCTAAAGCTCGTTTTCGGACCGACGCGACACGACTGGAAAGAGAAAGAGATAGATAGATAAATAGAGAGAGAGAGAGAGAGAGAGAGAGAGAGAGAGAGAGAGAGAGAGAGAGAGAGAGAGAAAGAGAGTGAGAGAGATGTAGACGTCTCGTTGTCGTCGATGGCGCATAGCTCGTTTTAGTGAAACGAGCACAGAGATTCTCTTTGATTTATTCGACAGCGAGAGAGACGCTGTTGTCCTATGCGACGCATTGCGTCGCGTCGCATCGGCTGAGTGAAAGTAAAATAGCCACGTCGCGTCTCGACGAGCATGCGGTAAATTAAAATTCTGGTAAACAACGTTCCAAAATAGTTCGCGGGGTTAATGACACTATATAACACTATATAACACTTGAATGTTTTTTGATGCTAATTTGATGACATGTTATCTTATTTATCTTTATATTTTGGTATAAAATTCTTATTAGAGTAATTGTGAAGAACATGTATCTTTGGAAATATTACAGTGTCATGCTTTATTTGAATATTAATTAGTGTATATTCTTAGATTTTATGAATTGGAATTGAATTTCCAATTAAATTCCAATAAAATCTATGGGAAATTATTTCAAGATAAGTCCTTCATTTAGAATTAATCTGAGTTTAATTCTAAAGAGAAACGTAATAGTTTATCGATGATAATAGAAATAGAATGGAACGAATAAAATAATTTATTTTTCTAGAGCAAAAATAGAACATGTAATAAGAATGAGACATTCATTCAATGATCTTCAAAATTGAATGTATTTTTTAAATAATGCGTGTTTATACATCCTAGATATTTAGTTTACATTTAACTATTTAGTTTATATTTAAAAAATCGAATAAACGAGAGAACATGTACCGTTGGAATATTGCACTGTACTATCATGCTTTATCTGAATGTAAATTAACGTTTTTATTTATTCGAGCATTTATTCCTACACGGAGAGTACAATTTTGCTAATCTAAAAATTTAGTTAGATACAGATCTAAAAATAATTATGTTGGGCTATTAAAATAATTATATCGGACGCTTAAACTAGTTACTAGGATATCAAAACTTTTTGCAGCATTGTTCATTATGTTTGAATTTCCTAATTATTTTGATGGTTTAACAAAGTTATTTTTAGATCTGCATCTATCTAATTTTTAAATACTTCAGCTAAATCGTTCTTTCTGTACAAGATTTATGAACGTATAATGAGAACGAGACATTTATTCAATAATCTTCGAAATTTAACATATTTTTTTTCTAAATACCTGTGTATCTACAATAGATATCTATCGATATAGATAGATCATGTAAATGAGAAATATGCAGTTTGAAAAATCGAATAAACGGGATTATTTCGCTTTCTCTGCCGAACATACCTTCAGTAAAAATTTCCGCAATTTTTAACGTATCTCCGTTATCGATATATTTAAAATAACGTGTAACTACAGGCGTCTGAAATTTTTGTTGGAGCGAGGGTAACGTGAAACAAGCACGTATGGAGTGAGAGGCTTTTGTTCGGACTTCGGCTGCGCTCGCGCGTTATTTTTGTAAACGCATCGTATATGCTCCAGCGCAGGTAGATGCTCTAAAACGAAAAGGAATACCGGCTTTTCCGGACTGAAGCCGACGAATAGTCCCGGGTCCCCGCATTCGTTCGAAACTCTCGAAAGGTAGGCCTCCCCTCCTTTTTCCTTTATACGCACAGTCGTCAGTAGGAGATTGAATTTCGCTCACAATGAAGCCAACCTTTTTCTTTCCGTCCTTGGTAGGTGTGTACAACATTTGGATGTGAATCCATCGTTAGTTTCACGAGAGAACTTAAAGATCAAGTAAAACGACGTCTACAATGAGATTTTAAGGCACAAAAACGAAAAGAAGCTAGCTTGCTGAAATATCTAAAAATTTAGCTAGATACAAATTTGAAAAATAATTTTATTATATGGATTATTCAAATAATTATGTAGAACGATCGAACTAGTTGTTAGACTCAAAACTTTTTAGGAATTGGACAGCGTTCTGAAATTTCTAGAATATATGCTGGATGAAATGCTTAAGATAGAATGAGACAAATATCTATACTTTCAAAGCTTTTTATCCACGATGCTAGAAATCAGTTCGAGATTTTGGACGGAGAAAGAATTGACCAATTGCATTGGTCATGTGATCGAATAGATCAAATGTGATTTGTTAATTCTTTCTCTATCCGAAGATGTCGGAGTGATTTGTGATTTCTAGCATTGTGAGCATTAGATTTTTGGCTCAGTTTTCAATTTGTAGACTTAAGCTGATGATGTAAGATTTGTGTTTTTAGCTATGTTTGATCACTAAGCTGATAATTTTGTAGTGAGTGACTTCAAAAGATACTACAAAACCATCAGCTTAATTAGTGATTAAACGTAGCTAGAGAAACACAATTTTTGCATTATCATTAAATTAAATGACTTTTGAAAACCACAAGTTAAAATAAAAAAGCAAACCTTATTCTACAATGAAAAAAAAATTTAATACGTATTTCTAAACCTTAATATGTATTTCTTTGGATAATACTAAGTAAACAAACTCACATTAAATAAATATTTACTGAAAAAAAAATTAAATCAAATTAATAATTTTTGTACCAAATAAGTATATATTTACATTTTGTAAAAATGTTCAAACAAATATTCGTTTTTTTAGTGTATTTTATGCATTTCTTTCATTCTATCTTAAGCATCTTAATATGATAGATCAATCAGAAGTTGTCTAAACGATGTTTGGATCAATTCTTTATACTTGGAAGTTGTCTATTCGAAATCGAAATTTCGTGTGGTTCCGCCCCGAAAACCGAGGAAACGAATGCGATATCGATTGTCTCTATGTCTCTATATGTATACTACATCGAGTCTCGTAAAACGATCGATCGTTTGGAAAACGCAATGTTGCGCGGCAAATCGACACCGCACGCAAGGACTCGATTTCTCGTGAATCGAGAATTTCTTCGCGATCTCGGGGAAGGTAAATCAGGGTCACGCGCTAGCAGAATATTGCGTTTTGTGAAACGACAATTGTAAACACTTCCGTCCCGGCTTGTTTCTCTAGTTTCGCCTTCAACATCACGTTTTTCCAAGCGACTTAGATTTACACCGCATCCGCCGCACGGAAAACGATTTAGCATATTTTTTGATTAAAAACATGCAAAAAAAGCGCTGACGTATAATTTCCCTTTTTCTTTCACCTTTTAATCTTTTCCCCTCGGGCGAGTAAAATAATTCTCGTCGTGTGACAAAATACTATATACTATATAGTTGCGCGCCCAGTCGTTCGCGTCGACTGCAATAAATCTTGCGTGTGTGTTACACCTTACACCGCAAAATAATTTGGAGCAGGGAGTGAGTACATGTATATACTTCGCTGCTTCCTCGGTGCCTTTCTATCTTGTCGTAGGGCAACAGAACCGAGCACGTGTTTTTCTTACATACATTGTCGTAGTGCGTGTTGAAACAGTGCTCTCTTACAACGCCTTGTTGCGTCACGTTGTCATATAATAGCATAGCCGGGTAGCAATGTTTTGCTTTTTGCGCAGGACAGGTTTTTACCTAACCGCAAATCAGGTGACACGCTGAGAAATCGATCAATTGATCATTCGACTTGTCCTCGCGATTTGTGACCGATGTAATCCAACCCAATTGAAATTTTTCTTGTGGTAAATCAACTTGAAATCAATATATTATCGCACAGATAAATAGATTCTGATAACTGTATTAATTTTGCTGTGAAATTGAACTATCATTTTTCGATATTTGCATAAGATGAAGTAAATTTTTACATTTTATATATTGTGTGTAAAAACGCGAGTTCGCTAAATCTGCAAAAATGTTTTAAGATATAAAGAGATAGACAAAATAATAAACATCTGGGAAATATACTATTTTATTATTAATAAGAGGTCAGTTTTGAAGAATAAGATGAGAAACAAGAATAAGATGAGGTCTTTTCCCAGTATTTTTTACACAATTAAGAGTTTTGTTAGAAAAATAGTATAACAATGGTGTAACAATGCACTGCAGCAGTTGTTACTGTTCAAACATGTATGACATTATTCCAATAAAAATAAGATCTACATTAACACATGAATAGAGAATGACCTGATTTTTTTATGTAAACAATTTTGGTTTTATAGCCCAATTAAAATCACTGTTAATAACATATATTGTATATTATTGATTGTTTTCCGGTTTGTTTGAGGATATGAATATAGATTTAATCACAATTTTCTGAAAAAAATAAATAAAAATCAAACAAATATTAAATGGAATTAGCTCGTTGATTGACAATGTTTTTAAAAATGAAGATTTAAATTAATATGATGTTTTTTTATTACAAATTTTCGATGAAATTTCGATGAAATTATTTAAAGATTCATGAAGAAGAATATTTCCGGGTTAAAGATAAATGATAGGCTAACTTGTTATTAATAAAATAAGTGATTATATTTCCCAGATGTTTACATAATTTTGTTTTCCTTCTATATATTGTGTTATAGCATGTGAAATATGTGTAAGGGAAAATATTAAGTCGATTTTTAATATTTAAATGAAAACATTTTGCGGATTAAAAGATTAATTTTTTAGTTTGATTCTAACGCCGATGTTATATTTAAAAAATTGAATTTAACATTACGTGGTTTATGCGACAGCAATGAGCACGTTAATATTAGGTGGTACACGATGATATGAATACTGATATATTGTGGATAGATGACATGGTTCTAACGTGCCGGCGCCGTTATTGACTGAAAAATTGATTTATGGGTCAAGTGTCAATTGTTCTCCAATATAGCATGTTCGAAAAGTTAGCTTTTGTGTTGGTGATGCACCACGTTTGATCAATTTTCATACGACTCTCTGTATTGCTTCCGTATAGAAATGCCGACATGCAGTTTTTGCGAGAGATATATATGCCTCGCATTTGAATTGTCGCGTATATTCCCCTCGTGCAATGTTTCCGTTTCGCGTAGTCGTCTTTTTTTTTGTCAATGCATATTTCAGAATATAGGTCAGATCTAGTTATTTCCAGCCAATCTCTCGATACTTTACTTTGAACGGTATCTTTGTTTAACCTTTCTTCGGTGCTCCTTACAAAAGCGGCTACGAGATTCAAAGGGGGTATTTCTTTACAAAGCGGCAATATTTTCTATGCATTACCTTTTTCAGAGAGAAAAATACAAGTCGATAAAGCTATTTTTACAATGCTAATACTGCATAATAAATAAATATGTACGATCATAAAATCATCTTTTTTTTTTCGAAAATATTTATTTCATAATATTATTCAATGTAATTAATTAAATGTCTTAAATGTTTTTGTGATGATAATTCGAGACTTTTTGCATATAATACTTTTTGTGGAAGACAGTAACGTTTATAAGATTGTAACATCGCTTAAATTTACTTTTAAATTAAAAATAGATATTTCCTCTTTTTTTTATTATTTATATGTTTTTGTGGCGTCAATGCCGTGTTGTCCATGATATTCTCAGCACGTGCTTTTCACATTAGGAGCATCTCTTTTCCTTGGCTAACCGCGCATCTCGTATTCACTCAATATTCGTTTGCATGGCACGTGTGAAACGCGTGACGCATTTTACCCGTAACGTCTCTGCTTAATTTTTTGTTTTAGCACCGCGCGATCGACTCTTAAAAGAATTCCCTTTACTATAAATATAAATAAAAGTCGAAAGAAAAAGGTGAATAATTCACTCTTTATCGCGACTGCTAAAGTTATATATATTAATTTTTATAAAACTTTTTACTGATAATATATTTATTTTTTATCAACATTCTTACGTTTACGTAATATAGGAAGTGGAAACTGTAATTAATTTTTAATTCCGTTTTATTTTATCTTTTTTTTTTTTTTTATATTTTAATTTGCTATGAAGGTTTTTCAGATTTATTCTCGTATTGTGAGTTATATTTAATGTGTAATATATTTTTTTAAATTTTTATTACTTTTACTTATTCGCTACTTTACTTATTTGCGAACACACTGTAGGCTTCAAATCAAGCGTGTTTAATTTACGATAGTACAAAATCTTGTATGCATTGAATGTCGCGTGCGAGAATTCTTGGAACTTTTTGAAAGTTTTAGAAAGTGGTGAACTATTTTTATATATTCTTTCCAACAATATCGAATTATCATAAAACGGTGCCATTGCAAGAATAAAGTGTACCTAAACATCATTAATCTCACAATTATAATCTGCACTATTAATACTTTTATATTGATCGAAAATGTTTTTATACAAAATATTCTTTTCAATTATTAATATTACCTGATTTGCTTTAAATCTTTCAATATGATTAAATTTCGTGATGCGTAACGTCAGTATTTGCTAATAGCGATTAATTTTTACTTTCAAGATGACATCGATGAGAAGAACTTTCGATCTTTTTGCAAATAAAAAATACATTTTTTATTTCAAATTAATAAGCGCATATGATTTTTTATTAATATTAGGATTTATTACAAGAGTCTGTTTGAGTTTTATACTATGATTTTTTTTTAAACAAGAGGTGTCGATGATATGAATTACAAATGTTCCTTATTGCAATAAAATTTTGAAATATCGACTCTTCGCAAAAATGGATGACGCCAAAATATTTTAATTTGTTTTATGAATTATTATAAGCGCGCGATGTGATTCTGATATTCAATATACGTCATATTAATTTTGGTTCGTGTCCAGCATAAATAATATTCTATCAATATCTACCTGCCTTTTTTTGTATGCTATGAACATTTCTGCTACATTAAATCAAGATTTCTTGCTTCGAGCGGAGATGAAGCATTTTTATCGCGCTAAAAAAGAAATATTCATTTTTTATTGTAATTCCTCATGTCAATATTCCTCATGCAATTTTTAAATATTATTTTGACTAATATGAAATTCGTTAAATCCAAAAATCTATTGTTATTCGTTGTCGATGATGTAATATTATCATTGGGGGAAACGTTTGCGCTGCGCTATGTTTTAGCATTATTAACCCTATGATAAATACGTGTCAAGGTCTTTTTTGCATGTCCACCCATTGTTTTTCATGCGCGAATGCGCGCATTGAGAATTAACACTTGCAAATACTGGGTACAGCGTGAGAAAATTCAAGGTGTGCAATTAGCAAAATATTCCGCTTTTTCCTGCATAAATTAAATTAAATCATTAAATTTATTTTCAATTTAATGTATCAGTAAATCAATAACAAACAGGCAGGGTTTTTTTTCCGGCCATATAATTGCCAGTGAAGTATTTTTTGTATAAACTGGACTTTATTGCACGAATAAAATAATATTTACAAATATGAATAAAACGCATGCAGAAGCTCGGTAGAACGTTCAATAGAATTAGTTGTATTATTTATTAGTAGAACATTTATATGCGCAATATGGAATTTTTATTCAATTCCCTTGACAAACTTTTCAGCGGATAGTTTTTTCTCTCTGTTATTTTTGCGGAATTAAAAATTCATAGTGACGCGCGAATTGCATCATTAACAATGTGTTGTATGATGGAAAATATAAACTGACAAATATTAAATGTTTGAAATTAATTCTGTGTATTACGAAACTAAAATCATATTAGTGATTTGTCGAAGAAATTCTATTATCCTCCTCGCAATTGAATAGCCTGACATTTGACATCTAAAATCTAAAATTAAATTTGTATCAGTGTATGACAATTATAATTACTAGATTATATATTTAGTTTACTACATAATATTTTAGTTATAGATAAATATCATTACTTTTCTAAACATCTTTTTAGCGTAAAAAATTAAAAAATCGATTTATTTACTAAATTAAATTTAAATTATCGTGAAAATAATTTAGACAGCATTATTAATTTTTAATTATTTTATTTGATATAAATAATGTTTTGTATTAACGTAAAAAAATTTCTTTTTATTAAAAATTCATGAGTACTGAATATTATAAATTAAGAAAAAATTTAATTAGAATATAAAAGTAGAATAAATTTAATCGAAAATTGGTAGTTAAAAATTATTTTCTGTAATAAATAAATAATAATTATACAATTGAATTACACAGGATGCATCTGAAAAATCATTTAAAACACGTTTTTGTATAACTTATCGGTGTGGCATTACAAATGCACGTTTTATTTCAGAAATTTGCTAAAAGTTAAATCATGTGTGTTTGCCTTAGTTATTTCTCATAATTTTCTACATCACGCTTTTCGTAATTCTCAAAGGTAGAGGATGCACCAGTACCACCTTTATTGTCATTTTAGTGCAATGGCATATTCAATATCGTGTTTCTTGTGGTTTCCCTTGGGAAACTTGGCGGAACTCGAGCGGCTAAGATAAATCGTCTTGACACATCGTGGCGAAGATTTCGGGAAGTTGGCATTTGCCATGTTTACTGTGGTGTAATTTACGAAAACGCGAGCCTGGTTGAGAATTGGGGAGACGACACGGTCGAGGCTAATCGGAGAAAACGAGGTTGCTGGCCTCGCCAGTCGTACATTTCCTTCCAATGATATTCATGCTAACGATTATCTGTAGCGAGAAAATACTGAACTTGTTAAATCGCATTCGTATTATTTGTTGCGAATTATCAGTGGTAATTTATGATTGCGCATGTGCGTAGGTCAAAGCGTTCCATCCTAATTGAATCACCATTAGTAGAACGAATTTCGAAATATGCGAATACACAGTTGCCATACTTTTATCTTTCGTGAGTTATTATCGAATATCCGTGACATAATCAGGAGTGGATGTTGAATTCAATTGTGACTCATAGGTGTTGAATTCGGTCGTGAATCATTATAATTTCCAATTTAATGAAGATTAATTTTAGCGTTTGGATATTAAATTGCACCCATATTTGACATTCATTTTCAAATGGATAACTTCAATAAATTAACGCATAATTAATCGCAGTGAATTAAATTTGTAATTGAGCTTCAGAGAATTGATAATAAAGTTGCATTTGTACTCATTGAAAACTATTAACCTACTTTATTGTATATAATTATATGTATTTACAGATAATTAGTGACGCTGTTTTTGTATCTTTTGATTTGATTGCACTTGGGCTTGGGTCGATGATGAAGCGTTTGAGAATGAAATTCTTTAAAAAGTCTTTGTGACATCAACTAGTTTATTTTCTAAAACTACACATTATTCATTTCTGTCGAATTATCAAAATTTGTGTCGAGTTCGTCGGTTTTCTGCTGGTACCAGTATAGAAGAATGAAACGATAGAAATTCTGAACCTATTGCTCTTGATTTAAAATCCAACTCGTTGCAGATTATCACCGGTTGAAAATTGTTTAAAGAAAATGAAACTCTATTCTCTTTATCGTCATTATAAATTAATGAACGAATTAAATTTTCATTTAAAATTTTATTTAATTTTGTTGTCAGTATTAAATATTCATCCTCTGTTTGCGCTGTTTAAACTTAATTATTAAAAGTTTAATTTTCCATATTGAAAGATATATCTTTTTTAGAATTATATTTAATTTTTTGACTGTATATACTTTATCATTAAATATCTTCGTAATTAGCTTTTATGTTAAATTTTGCAAAATTGTACTCGAAACGTACTCGGAACGTAGCACTATGAGACCAAACACTTGGTATACGCGAGACGTTTTTGCTTCAAAGGGACATGTTGAATTTTTTCTCCCTTGAGAAATTATTACGAACCTTCGGTTGAATACTTAAAACATTAAGTTCGCAGCTGCCTAGCAACGCTCTAGTGAAATTTCGCATCGAAATACTTAGCTTCGAATTCTTCCATCCCTTTTTTTGCTGTTTGCAACGCGCTACATCTTTGAATCAGGTGCGTCGTCTTCACCATTAGTTAATATTTTACCATCTCATCAACTCAAAGCCATTCATCTCGATCGGTTGTAATACCACTGTAAAGCGATAATTGGCTCGGTAAATATTGCCGCTGTGTATCTTAAGTTATGTTCCTACACCTATATATCTTTTTTTCATTGTATTTATGTATTTCCAAAGAAAGTCTCTCTCTCTTTTCATTTGAATTAGATATTAATACATAGGACAATTGCTTCTTTTAATAAAATAATATAACGACGTATTTTAAATTAATATTCATTATTTATAAACTTCCATGTACGTTTCAATATACTTTAAATTTCGTTTTAAATATTTAAATATTTTCTATTTCTATAATATATCTATTCTAATAGTAACAAACAGATCTTAAATCATTCTCAAATTGTTATCATGGATAAATAAATCGAAAGATACTGCATGCTTGATCAAATTCGTTAATATCGATTCTATTTGGAATGCATGACGTGATATAATAATTTCGATTTATGAGATATGTATTGAATAATATTTTTTCGTATCACGATTCTAGCGCGCATAACAGATGGATCTTTAATAGCTATCAATCAATCTATTCGAGTCGGTGTTGCGAATAAACGAACCGGAAACCGCGTGGTATGTTCAATATTAGGAATTTCTTAATGTCGTTTCGATTCGGAACGAATAAAGGAAGGTGCGAAAGAGGATGCAGAAAAATCAGGAATTTTTTAATATACTGCAAAGGGACTGCAAAAATTCAATGTATTTCGACTATGAGGAAATAACGCCTTCAAGGTGTTATTTCCTCATAGTCGAGAAAAGATCGTGAGTCAAGCTCTAGCTTTAACTATACATTCTTGTATAGATAGATATGATAGATTGATTATAATAAAACGCTATATAATAAACTGCATCTCTAATGCTCTGATTTTTAATAACAGTATCAGTATTATTATTATTATTATTATTATTATTATATTATCGTTGATCTTGGTATGGTAAAAAGCTGTTCAGAGAAAAACGATTTTTATTTATTAACATTACAAAATTATAATTACTATATCTTTCGTACTATCTTTCTATATTCGTGGGAATCTTTTTTCTGTTCCTTAATCCATTTATACACGCTTTATATATGATACCCTCTCATCATCATAATGATTCATATTCCCGCTATTATAATTCCAACTTTTCTTAGCTTTATCCACGAATGCTGCTATATAAATGATAAATATATTTATCTTGAATTTATGTTCGTCAATATAGAAAGCAGATATTAATATTTGCGTTAATGCGATCTTTGCACTGACGATTTAAATTGCCATCATATATTCAGTAATCGTTGTGTTATGATGATTTTATTCTACTTGTAATCTTTGCTCGGAAAAACAACAGTTTCATTAATTATTACTGAGTATAGATACTCAGTAATGTGTCATAAACAGCCACGAGGGCATGCATATCTTTGGTTTGTCGATATTCTTAAAAAGTCACGACGAATGAGTTTTGCGCAAGTAATACACGATCAATACGAGTAAAATCAGTTTCAAGAAAATGAACTTAGCAATCCACAGCATGCGTTAATCTTAAGATAAAACAATATTATATTTTGTCACGAAATCTGCGAGTACAGAAATTTATATTTTTGGATTTATATTTATATTTTTGTACATCGAGTCTCTTTCTTGAGATTTATGAAGATCGTTTTGAAAGCTCGAAATTCTAGTTTTGCCGAAATTTTTGGAAAATTCGCTACGCTCGTTTTTTTGAAGCGCCCCTGAAGTAGTTCCATGACAGGTATTTACAACACTAGCGTTCACTGTAGCTTTCCTCTCAATTGGAAAGTGACGCGAAGAATGCAGTCGAATACAACCTGCACAATCGTCCTGCCAACGCAGTTGTTTGCGATTTTCCACGTTGCACATACCTGACATCATGTTTAGAAAAATTTCATGAAGTTTCTTGCTTCACATGTCGTACCTAAGTTTAACTTGCGCTTTGCGTACACAGGAAACTATTTCCGCGGAGTTGTACAATAGGACGAAACTTGCGGCGTATCTGTGCAAAGAGCATTCACGTTTCGACTGTTGCATTCGGCTTCTCTTTTCTCTTTCTCTATCTGTTTGCATGCATTACATTTTACATTTCAACGAGAATGCCGGTTTGTCCGGTTATAACGTTTAAGTGTTACTGATGCCAACCGAGAGTTTACTGTCTTCTGCTTTCTCATGACAGCTGCAAGTTTGAATAATTGTGATCGTTTAGAATTCTGAAATTCTCGCTTGCCTACCGTGCTCGAATTTATTCGTTATTATTATAATGTGACTTTCATAAAGACGACCGTGAAATTTTTAAAGCGCTTGGTATTGTGCCAGACAGCGCATAATTTTATTACAAGAGTACAACAAACAAGAATGTTCCCAATAGCCAGAAGTAAAAAAATTGTATAGAATATTTGTGCCATATTTCACTTAAAAAATTAGAGACAGTTTAATTTAATTCGAACAACGTTGTGCTACAGCATGTTGCTTTTAACAGGATTAAAAGTAAATTTTAATTGTTTTAAGTGAAGAATATTTGAGATGTATTCTATGACAGCAACTTGAACAAGAAAAATGTCAAATAAAACCTACATAGAAAGAACAGTTTAATGCTTACAGCTATCAGTGTTTTTACTTATATTGCAATCTTCTCAAAGTTTAACTGCGGAGTTTAACATTCTTAGAGTGAGACAATTAAATGACAATTAAGTCGGATGACTTCCGAGTTGCAAACGAAGAGAAACCTAGATTTTACTGTAATACAATTCCACGTAAAGAAACAAAGCGATACCGTTAGCGCGACTCTCACGTTTCCTCACGGAATAATTGCAGCAGAGTTTCATTTTCCTTCCGCGTCAAGCGATGTCGTCAAGCGTTGCTCGTTATTCCGTTATTCTTTTCACCCGAATAATGAATGCATTTTCGGTTTCCAATATCAAAGTTTCTCTCGCTCGTTTTTCCCAAGCAATCGAGCTTAATTCTTAGACGAAACGCGAGTAATATTTTCGTACGCTATCCCGAGATCGAGAAATAAAATGCACAGGGACGCTCCTTAAATTTTCATTTTTACAGAAAACGCTCTTTACGAGGCACATCGCGACGTGTAATTCCCGTCCGGCTGAATAGAAATTCTTCCTTCTCGCGCAGAATCGGTGGAATGAGATGATTCGTTCTACTCGTCTCGACGAATCCCATCCTATTCCTTCAAATAAATCCAATAAGGCCTGAATTTCTATGATTAATTCACTTCGCTCCGCATTTTTCGCGGATTTTAGGCTTAAATATAATATCTATTGCTTTCTTTTTTTTAATTTCGTTCTTGCTCGTTTCTTTATATGTTAATAAGTTTAATAGATCACTGCGACGATGGCAGAAGTTGTTTTAATGATTCAGAAGTTAACAAAGGCGAGCAATGGACAGCCAATAAGTTTGAGATTAATTTAAGAAACACGCGTTGATGTATATATTAAAAGAATTTACATCTTCATAAAATTTATGTAAACATTATTAAAATTGTTATTACTATTGCATTTATTTCATTACTGGTAACACAATTTCGAAGTAAAGCAATTATACATTCGTAATTTTATGCATGAGATAATCGCAAATACATGCATAAAGAATCGGTTGCTGTTTTATCTATTATAATATATTTTTCTAAGAGGAAGTGATCTTTCAAAGAAAAATATATTACGCGATTACCGAGCACAACTTGCAAATCTTCGTTTTATCTTCGGAAAATCGCAGCATCATCTGTCCAATTGGAAAAATTCTTGTTTGTGTAGACCTATACTTTGTCCTCCACCTATTTGACTCAAATGTATTAAAACGATCTAGATATTAGGATCAACTTTCCTACTTTAACAAGTTGGTAATAAGTAGGTATTAAATGCGGAGTAAAGTATTTGCGAATAAAAAATTTCATAAAGTTTACTGATGTATCACGAATAACTGTTCTCTAAGTGAAATTTTTATTTCAATTTAAAATGAAATGTGATTATGTGAGAAGCAAGATGAAAGATAAAATGTCTTCGTCCAAAATCTTATATTTCTTATCATCTTATATTTCATCTTATATTTCTAGACTAGTCATCATCGATAAATAAAAAAATAAATAAAAAACATCCCAGAAATTTACGTCCGAATATTATTTACACGAAACTTTATTTGTTTACATTATTTTTTATCTCAAATGCTTTTTTAAAATATAATATTATAATTTAATTGTAATCTAAATACAATCAAATTATAATAGTACATTAAAAAAAGCATTTAAGATTAAAACAATAAATTTTATATAAATCCAGACATGAGAACGTTCAATACGAATTAATAAATGCATAAACGGTGCAAACAGTAATTGGATTCTGTGTAAATAATAAAAACTTATTCGAACAAGATATAATTTCTCTGATCGGGGAAAGGAAAGTCCGGGAAAGCCCGCGTTGACGGCGCGGCGTGTCGTAGTCGTGGCTGGCGGCTGCTGCGGATATCGATCGGTCCGGGATAGTCGCAGCGTCTCTTTAAGTCATCCGACGGGGGGTATCCTGCTTCTGGGCTCACCCACGTAGCTCACCCCCACCGTCCCTGGCAACCCCTGTCGCCTACGTCGTTACCGCCCATGCATGCTGCAGCCTCCTCTATCGCGGAGCGTATATCCTTCTCTCCTGCTTTCTGCAGGATCATCCATCGTTCTAGTCTCTGTTTGCTTTCCCTTCAGCGAATTTAGACGATTGACAACAACTATTTCCCAATACGCGGGAATCGTATCTATCTTCTTTTTTTCGAAATTATTTATTCATGACTGACATACGATTGTCGAATTGAATTTTTGCTGGTGATGATTTTGTTTTAGCTGCGCTCTACATAAGAGATTTTGAAATTTTCAAGTTCTCAGTAAGCTTTTGAACTGTGCATCTTTATACTTGAGTGTACTCTTCGCACGAACAAAGCCGAGTTCTCTTTGGACTTTTAGAGTGCTTTGCTCTGTAAAGGCGCTCTACATTCTTTATTCTTTGACCGTTTTAAAACTCGTCTTATAAGATCTGCGTGAAATAAAAATGTTTTTTTTTTAATAAGCATTGCATATTTAATCCAATTTTTTATTGAAGCCTGTGTGGTTTGGAATAACAGTTTACTTGAAATTTTTTAAATAAAAAATATGAAAATCAAGCGCGTATATTATGCAAAATAATATAGATAAAAGGCCCAAGAGAACAAACAAACAAATATTGATGCGTATAAAATAATAAAAGAATAAAATAATAAAATAATAAAATAATAAAATATTGTAATAAAGTAAAAATAATATAATAAAATAATATAATTATAAAGTAATAAAATAAGAAAATTTAATCAAAATAAGAACAAAATTAATTTTTATTAATAAAACATTCTTAGATCGAAGAATTAGTAGATCAAAGCAGTGTATTATGACGGTTGCCGATAGTACTTTTCGATACTCCGTCGTCGCCAAAGTTTCTCTCGCGCCTAATGGGTTTATCTGGTGATCGCTGGAGTTTCGCAAAACTCGTTAAACTCGATATTTGCTTCGTCGAAGCGCAACTCGAATGGCGTCACGATAGATAGATAATATTCTCTGTCTCTTTCTGTCCCTCTATTCGTCTTGTATATGTCATGATATACAATATGTATAAGATGAAAAATTGGTACGTCAACGTTGGATCTTTTCGTCTTAATTCCGGACTCCTTTATTTGCACGTTTTTCGCGAGATTTTTAGTGACGATGTCCGCGAGATTATACGAGTATCGATTTTGCGCGAAGGAATTTTCTAGTCTTATACATCGTTATTTTTTTTCTTAGTATAACGTCACGTCCGTCGGTAGATACGGCAAAAAGAGGGCTCAAGGATATCTCAGAAAAGTAGCTTGCATCCGCCGGTTAAATGCGCCCCGAGATAATGAGATGACCCATCCACACGGGGCTATCTCTGCGCGTTTCTCTCGTCTCTCATGTTCCCGATATCTTCGGCGCAGCCGGCTATATCGAGGCTCGTACAACTTTACTGACGATCTGCCCTGGCCTGAGTTTCTCCGGTCACAAGTCCGCTGAATCTTCCAAAAGACGTTTAGCTAACGGCTCATGTTTTATTTTTCTCACGACAATTCGAGATAGTAGGATTACACAGAAAGGACTTGCTGAAGTATCTAAAAATTTAGTTATATGGAAAGAACAAGTTTTGTAGTTTTGTAAAATTTAGCTAGATACAGATTAAATAATTTTGTTGATCTTGTAGTTTGATAAATCAGTGATTTTTAAAAGGAACATATGAAAAGGTTGACAAAGAAATCGAATTTTTGTTTAAAAAAATTTTTTTTAAACCATTGACTTATCAAACTACCTTCGTAAGATGCAAAAGTAGTTGGTAGAATATCGAAACTTATTGCAGTATTTGTCATTCTTGAAATTTCCATGCCATTGATGCGCCGTGAATAAAAATTCGCAGCGCTTCGGTAATACGCTTCTCAATTTATCTCATCAAGATCTCAATGAAATATTTCCACAATTCTAGAAATACGTAAATAATATTTTATTGATGATACTAGTATGACCATTTATTTTATTAATGGCTAATTATTTTTAGATGTACACGTGACGTAATGTTCAATTAGAGTAAAAGCCAAATATATTTACACATAAAGCGTTTATAAAACTCAATCAATTTTCTTGCAATTCCTTTAGTTTGTAACTGTTATTACTAGCCTGTCGGATTGATTAGTTTCCATTATATTCTTCATATAAAAACTAGGCGTATATCTTCTTCCATTCAGCTATTGTATGCAAACAGACGACTGGGGGCTTAACTTGAGACAACTTAGAAATCCAAGGGAGAGACGTTCTTTCTCATTGCTGCTGAAGTCGTGTACTGTTACGAAGATTTATTGGTTTCCCGATATTAAATCGCAAATGTAATTTACGAGGCCCGTTCCTTTTTTACGAGTTATAGTTACTATCTATGGAAAATCACGCCAATGCGAATCCGTATAAAAATTCTATATAAAAATGTAACATTAAATATCTTTCTGTCTATATTTGATGCGCTGTGAATAAAAATTCGGAATGCTCCGATAATACATTTTCAATTTATCTTATCACGGTCTCAATGAAATACTTCTGATAATTCTAGATACACGTAAATAATGTTATTTATAATACTAATATGTAACCATTCATTTTATTGATAGTTATTTTAAGAAAAGTTTTGTATTATTGCAAATAAATGTTACACATTGAGAGAAATTTTAGTACATGTAATCATTTATTTTATTGATAGTGTAACTAACAAAAATTTTCTGACCTTTTTATTAAAAAATTGTGTTGTTCGAACAAAAATTTAGTTAGATTAACAAAAATTTGACTAGAATAACTAAATTTTGATTAGAACAATACAATTTTTGAATGAAAAAATAAGAAAGCTTTTGTTAGTTGCATATTAATTAAATAAATGATTACTCATATCAAATATTTCTTTTAGTTTTTTTTTCTTAATAACCAACAACATCATATGTAATTACTTCATCGCTGAAGATGGCTCGAATGAAACATTCGATCGATATTTTATGTAAGAAATTCAAATATACTATTGTGAAAATAATAATATATGATATCAAATGCACCAATTTTTGCGCTATTATTGCTCTCAATCGCCTGGAAATTTCTGATTTTTTTTTTATTTTATTTTACATTTTATAAACATTATTTCAATAAAAATTTTATCTTCCTGTTTCTCTCTCTCTCGCTGAGGTAAATAAAACATTAAAGAATATTATGACTCCATTTCTAGAATTATTTCATGCTGCATTTTATATTTCTATAAATAAAATCGATAACAAATATTATAAAATGACCTGACAGATTTGAATTCGGCTAGTGACGGCTAGTGACAGATGCTATTTTAAGTGTAAACGGATATTCAAGTCGTCAAATCTGTCGCGTATATTTTCATGATCGAAAGCATGTGAGAACCGCTGTGCCATTGGGCACACACAACAAGATACTCGATATCGATTCTGCGCGCCCGCTGAAAACTGGGATCGCGTGTGAGAATGAATCTAATTTCCATTTCACGGACGTGGACATGGCCGACATGAGTGTTGTCTTATTGCGCCCGTGAATTATCTATCGTGATAACGTCGCGCGATTAGCAGCTACTTTTGAAATTTTGTCTATACGTCAATTATACGTCAATTTGCACGTTTATTTCATAATTTAGTATTTAAATTTTGCAAATTGCTTCGCACGCGAACAACAAATTATGCAGCTCTTCGATGCTGAAAATGACGAATCCAATATGTAAAAAGAAATAAAACAGAGTTTAGATAATTCTGTAGAAAGATTGAACTAATTGTAATAAAATACAATTCGAAGAATTAAGCGAAACAGTAATTTATAGTATATTCTGAAAATTTTATTGGGCTTGTAATTTTTCTCTGATATCTATAAATATAAAAATCAAATTTTTATAGTATTTAATGTTCAATGTAGTCTTTGAGTTTGTGACTAATTAGAAACTTTCTTTTTATTTTTAGGTAAGTACCTTGTCTGCTGATCTATCGATAATGCCGAATAACGTAAGTTAAATATGACACATATTTTATTTTAATTTGTTTGGCTAAAGATAATGACATTTTTTTACAAAGAGAAAATTTTAAACAGAAGACAAAACTTGTTTAAAATAAAATTAATAGACAATTTTATAATATAATTGAGATTATTACGTCCAACATCTCTACTGGATGTTTTGAAAAATAGATACTAGATAAGAAAAATATGTATTACTTTAACAAAATTTTTCATATCATATTATCAATACTATTGTTTATTATCAATACTATTGCTATATAATAATATGATTCAATTCTAAATTTTTTTTTAAGATTCTTAATTATTATATTTTAAATTGATTCATAAAATTTTATAACGATAAGAGAAAAAAGTTATCATAATTAATATTAAATAAATGTTTTTAATCAGTTTGACGCAATGGAGATTAGAAAAAAATATTGTACATTTATCTTTGAAAATTTATTATGAACATGTGTATTACAAATGGCATTAATATTTGCTAGAAATTTTTGCTGCTGATATTAATTTCACTAGTCGATACGAAATTGTGATGATACGAGCGCATCTTTTCGTTTCAAATTCCTCGTGTTTGGGTTCTAAGTGAAATGTTAACTGTGTTTGTTAAGTTTTCATGTAGTTAGTAGAAGTCATACGTAGTGGGAAATGTAGCGCGATTTAGGATGGAAATTCAAGATCAGTGAGTGCACCGCAAATTCGTAGCCGGCGGTTTAACGCGATGCGTCTTTTCGTTCGCGTTTGTAGGAATGGCATGCGAATTTCGCGGATGCTTGCGCCGTGATATCAAACGGAAACTACTGCCGTGCCGCACAAAGCCTTCCCTGTATCATCCGGTAATGGGAATGTCAATTGTGCGCGCACCTACGCCATCTCTCTCTCTTGACACGTCCATGTGCATGATTCTCTCGCACGATTTTCTTCTATTCGCAATCGTTCTCATGGACTTTGTCCGGGAAGTAAAAGCTTACGCAACAAAATTCAGAATTGCTCTAAATTTCACATTGCAATTGTGCAATATTCTACGTTTTTCCACCTTAATTGGTGCGATTGTTCCAATTTGATATATATTGTAATATCTCACTTATTACGTTCGAAGAATATGTAACTAAATATAGCTTCGGTACAGAATAGAAAGTGTCGAAACGTGAAACGCAATATTAAAAGAAGATAAAGATATGAAGAGTTCTTGAATTAAAAAAATAATTAGCTAGAAGTGCAATCAAACGCGATTTTTGACGTGATTTTTTACGTGACAAAATTATTATTCTTAAACAAATTGTAATAATTAATAATATGATCATACATCAAGAATTGCGTTTGATTCTCATTGGTTTGTCCATCTAATTATTTTATTAAAAATGGAATTACAAAAGTAAAGCTATAAAAGATCATGACAAAGATTACATTGATAATAATAGGAGAAGATACGAGGAATCGAAAAAATTGTAAAAGCAAGTAGTATCAATTTATTAAGCTCACGTAAGTTGTTACAATCTATTTTCAGTGTGAAATTTTATTAAGAACTGGGTCATCTTACATAGAATAATAGCAATTAAAAATTAAAAGAGGCGATAATATAGACAAGTGGACTGAGAGTAAGAATAAAAGTTGCGAAGACGTGTACGAACTATTTGCGAAGGGTCAAGATTAAATCTTTAAACACATTTTTCATAATGAACATATCATCTATATTCAGTGCTTTTTCAATATAACTCGACCCCATTAACAATTCGAGCTTGAAACACGATGGTTGAGTTTATGAATCTAGATTCGAAAATACCTTCCCCTCCATGCCGCTCACCATGATGTCACGTGTAACCTCCGACTATAATCCGGGCCCGATTGAATATTTAGAGCGGAGTTAATAAATAATTTCACAGATGACATGCGCTCGTACGTGATTAAAGGGTGTATCTTGTATACGCTAACGCGGTACCATCGTGTCGCGCGATCATAAGACCGTGATATTGAAGTTTGCGCTATGGTTCGTTTAATATCAAATAGAAGCTCCTTCCGTGTTGTGCACAAAGATTCGCTCTATTATCCATTCTAATAGGAATGTCAATTATTCACTGACGGAATTTCTGCATCTAACGATTCCGCGTTAACGCCTCTCTGCTTATCTCGTACTAGTTATGTAATATCATCAAGAAGGAATTTTCATTATCATTATAATCTAGTAACATTCCTTAACTTTATTTTTTTGCAAATCAATTCTGCACGAAAAGAATGATTTTGTTGAAGTATCTAAAAATTTAGTTAAATACAGATAATTTTTTTAGACCATTAAAGTAATTATATATAGGATTTTTAAACTAAAATATTAAAACTGCAACATTATTCTCAATGTCTCTACATACTTAATTATTTTGATTCAACAAAATCATTTTTAGATTTGTATCTGGCAAAATTTTTAGATTCTTCAGCAAAACCATTCTTTCCGTTGTGATAAAGAAAAGGGAGAAACAAATGATTTTTTAATGAATTATTTTACATCGTTGTTACAGAATAAATTCAACATAATATTTTTCGCCGTAGTACAATCTCAGAATAAATTAATTTTGTTTTTTGGTTAGTTTTAATCAATCTAAGATTTTTGCCAGATAAATATGTTCGCGAACGTGGGCGTTTCGTAATATTCTTGCAGAATCAACCAATGTTATAATACAATAGTTGCAGAATTGATAGCGCAATTATTATAGCATGTATCTGCTAGTTGGAAGCTGAATTGGATTTAATAAACGTCGCCGTGAGATTATTCGATAATCTCGTTATCTTAGATATATGAATATTTTATTGAATTTGCTGAATATTACTTCAACAGCCTGTGTTTATACTAACCAAATCTAATTTATTGATCGTTTATTAACAGGATGCGTTGTGTGCATATGAGCTTGATTGACCTCATTATACAAGATAAAATACATCATATGTGCGAAATATAAACTAGATATTTTGATTTTACGTCAAACAATCAAAATGATAATGTTATTTTGATATCATAATTAACATATTTTTATTATAGAAGGGAAATACATAATTTACAATAACAATATTAAGTAACAATATTATTATTTACTATCTATATTACATATAGATGGTAAAATAATATATTAAACATGATAAATTATCAACCAATAATTAAATCATGGTAATGGGACTTTTACATTTGCTATTTTTTAAATAATTTAGATAATTAATTTGAATAATTAAAATTATTTTTCATAATTTGGAATTATTTTTTATCAGAAATATAATACACAGTAGAAATATAATATACAGTATCATGTTTGTTTTGGGATTCATTTTAATTACATACATCGCTATTGTCTTACTTATCTTATTCCCAGTTTTCCGTATTAATTTGCTTTTGCAATTATAGCTATGCCCTATGTATGTGTGCCGATTAAGACCGATTTGTATTCAAGTGGCGGTAATGGAACAATAACGCCGTTTCGAGATAACAGTGCCATCCACATTCCTTGGACTGCCGTTGTCATTATCATCTATTGTCATTACCTCGACGTTCTTGTCGTACCAGTTCACGATCTCACGTGAGATTCATTATCCAATTCGTCGCGGTTGCAGCCTGCTCTATCCTTAGATCCGTAATTTTTCACTTCTACCACATTATGTACCACTACGTGCAATTTAACTCTCTCAGCTTAATTAGAAATTGCATAAGCGCGCATTATTACTATAAACTGTATTATTGTCTCGACTAGTCCTTTACTGTGAAGTGCTACATGCTTCTGAGAAATATTATAAAATGATATGATACGACGATGTATGCTATGTAAATTTCTGAAAATGTTATTTCATTTTTTTTTTTTTTTATTATGAGTTATGTTTGTGGCATTTGATAATAGCTTTTCTCGGAAAAAAATTAACATATTATGCTTTGCAATTCGAAGCAACATTTTTATAAATTTTTTAAACCTTCGTAAAAATATTGTAGTTATCAGAAATTTAAATAACTTTTTAATTCATTTTTAAATTCTGTTTATTGCCAAACCTTTATGTGAAATCTGAGCTGTGATCCTTGCACGGTATCCCAGGTAATACCATGACCCTAGAATTAAGTTGTTCTTCACGAAGAAACCCGTTCATCAGAGCAACCCCTTTCGGGTTGGGTTGTGAGAAAACGTGGGATATTGCGTGTCGGTAAAGTCGGCCCAGAAATTCCTGCACGATTCAACGAATATATTATGTTCATGATAATACCTGAAATTTTATTGCGTTCAAGGAGTACACGGATTTTTTGAAATTTTTTTTAAATTTGATACTTGTGTCGTGGAATACTCTCTTTCAAGAAAGCGAAAGAAATTATTTTCTTTTTTATACTATGTTTTATATTTGATATGCATTTGTCAAATTTATTTGCAAATTAATATAGGATTAATATAGGATTTTAATCTTCAAAAGCTTGACGCTCCTTTAAGGACACTTCAAATGATTATAACACGCAAAATAAGCTAAAATAAGCTAAGTAGCAAACGCTTCTTTATTTTAATGCTTCTTTATTTTAAAATTTATCAAATTGTTATAGAATAATATTAAATATTACAATCATTTATTGTAACGTGATTTTATTAGTAGTTATTTAATCCAAGAAATTAGATAGAATATTAAGAAAGATGATGCATGGATAACATAATATGTTCTAGAAGTTATCGATGATCCAAAGATTTTCTTTCCGTGATAAAAAACAATTTTAATATCTTATGATTAGATTTCTAGGTTCCTCTTTCGTAACTTTTGTAATCGAACGATCATTGTTTGATTATTTCTGTATTATTGTTTAATGTAGTAATATAATAACAGAATCTCTAACAAGATTGAATTTATTTTTAAGTTGTTAATGTCAATTTTAAGAATTTTGTTAAATTGCATGCATTGTAGCAGAATATTCCACGCATAGCATCGAACATTAATCAGATTCCAAAACATTGATACATGCACGCGATCGAAGTGCAAGCACCTAGAATGCACATCATGTTATGTCGTATGCATGAGATAATCCTTCTTTTATTTTGCGCTGCAGGGTATTTCCTGCAACAGCGCGAAACACACGTAACTCGCGTCACGTTTAGAAGGAAAGCTGTGAGACAGAAGAAACGAGCTCTCTCTCTCTCTCTCTCTCTCTCTCTCTCTCTCTCTCTCTCTTATTTTCCCATTTTCTTTTTAACCTCGCGCATTTTCTTTCCATTCTTACTCGTTCTGCCAGAAGAGAACTGGACAAAAATAAGTCATTCTTTTATCGCTTTACGAGGCGAAGCCTTGGTACTGATAAACCCAGACCTTTCTCGGCATTACGGGGTTCCACGTGTAACCATAAATTTCTGTAAGTCCAGTTAAATGCGATTGCTAAGCGTCTTATTCCGGTTTAGTAATCTAGAGATTTATTTTTTGCACTTTACGAATAGTTATAAATACAGGTTCCATTTTTTTAAATATTCCATTCATATTATGTAAATCTAATTCTAAGAAAATATAAACACTGTTTATATATGCGTGTGACGCAACGTAATATAACAGTCAAAGATATGACAGTCATAGACCTGGCTTTTTTATTTTCTGATTAATTTGTGGTTTAGATTTTAATTGGTTTGTCTGTGATAATAACATAAAAATTGTTTTTCTATGATTAATTATTATACTGATACTTTTGTAGTGGCGACTTTAAGGCTAGATTTTTCATCTTTTGATTAATTTGTAGTCAGGTTTAATTTGATAATGTAGTTGTATTTTTCCTAGCTATGATTCATGACTAAATTGATAGTTTTATAGTAACTTTTATTATTACAAAATTATTAGTTTAATGATAAATTAGAAAAATTCAATTTTTACATTATCATTAAATCTAACCACAATTTAACTAGCAAATGAAAAATCAAACTTAAAAGTGCTACAAAATTATTAATATAGTGATTAACCATATACAGAAAAAAATCATTTTATTGCTAAGAAAAGTGATTTAATTTACTTTCTCTCTTTTAAATAACAGTTAACTTTAACCAAGAATATTTTTTTGATAATAATTTTAAAATATATTAGTTACAAATTTTAGAAAAATTCATTATTATGTATGTTCCAAATAAAAATTTAATTTCCTTTTGAAGAAAATTATAAAATTGATAGAAGCATTGATAAGCAAATCAAATTTTAATTTAATAATCTCGAAGTATTAAACGAAGTATTAAGATTTAGGATGCATTTTGAATAAATTTGATGCTTGTGATAAACTTCATAGATTTATGTAAACTTTTGAAATACTTGAAAATAGTAATTATTACTTTCGTACAGTATGTATTTTTCTGTGTAGCTTGTAAAATATAATTTTTACATAATCATCAGGTTAAGTCTAACTACAAATTAAAGAGAAAATCAACTGGGTCAGAAATTTGTTTCTTGAATAGTAATTCTGTATAGTAAAGATCACGATTTTTCAATCTGTCGTATTACATAAAATATGAACCGTGGAATCGAGCACGATATTTACGTCAGAGTGTAGGTGTACAAATGGTTAAGAGTAACGTAAAATATGCGACTAGCTTTCCAACGAAAGAACCTGTCAGCAGACGGAAAGAAACCTGCACGTTACCGTTGCATCGAGAAAGAACGTCGCTCGGTCACTTATACGGTACTTCGTGTACTCCTTTTTATTTCTTCGTTTTCTTTTTTTTTTTCTGCGGGCCAGAAACCTGACGACTCCGTATTTCTTACGACGCAGAACCGCATCTGCCACAGTGCGGGTCTGCGAAACCAGTCGGTCGAGATCTCGCGATAGAGGAGGAAGGGCATCGGCGATAGAGGGAGATAAATAGGGGGGAAAGAAGGAAAGAACGAGGGAAATCGAAGTGCAATGTATATAGAAGAGCCACGTCCTTCGTCCTATTCGATTCTTCCAGTCGATTTTGTCCGTCTGACAATGGCGGGTCGGAGGAAACGCGTCTGCCCGCGTTTAAATTGTGTTTCTGACAATGATTGAAAAGGTAGATTTTCGACACAATCGAGACGTGAGTGTTACAGCGTGAATCGCCCGAAAATAAATGCCCTTATATTATTTTGATGTCTTCGTATGTTAACGTTCTCTCAACATTTTCATTTAAATGAACCGAATAATAGCTTAATTTTAATTTTTACGAAATACAAATTTTACGGCCAACAAAGAGCCTTTGTCACAGTATTTCAAGTAATATTCAGACCGTGCCTCGCGTTAAATAAAGATAGAACGAGAAAGAAAATATTTTTCTACGCGAATGGATTAATTGTTTGACTGACGTCTAGACTTCATTAAAAATAATAATAAAATTATTAAATTTTTTTTACGCGATTTTACACTTGCGCTAACTTTTGTTTGACTGCTATATTTAATTTAATTCAATTTAATATGCGAATGCATAATATGTGAATGCAGCCAAAATTGGAAATTAATCGGTCATATATTAATGTATCAAAGAGATAAGAAAGTTATGGCTAAAAGCCAAAGAATATTCAGTGCTCTCCTCGTCATATCTAAATCGAATGCATTTGTTTTAGCTGACAATTAAAAAACAATTTATAAAACACTTTTCATTTTTTTATTCTATTGGAAGAATAAATTGAAAAATAATTGAATTGAATCTGTACTTTAGATATTCGATTTTAATGTATTATTTTCAATTTTTTTTTGGAACATCATTTCTATCACGAAAAAAATGACGTTATGCGAGAAACTTACGCTTGATTTTCTTGTAACACGGAGAAAGAAAATATCTAAGATACAGAATGCACTAACGTCAGTTCGAAAACTCAGCGGATTCCGGAATAAAAGTACATCGAGTGCAAGAGAGAAATTTATTCGAGAAACGTGCAAACGTATTTCTTTCTCGACCTTTCGACGACTCGGTCTACGGCTCGGCGCGCGGCGTTGCAAATAATCGGAGTGGAAAGACGATAAACGACTTCGGGGAAAAATATATTTTTCATTGGAACGACTTCCACGGACAGTCCTCCAGGATGAGTTGAAAATAGCTCGCGCCTCGATGAGGCACGAACCTGCTATACTATTGGAGGATGGACAAGTCTCTGCTTGTTTCTCAAGCAGATCTGATCGTTCGACGGCTTTGGAAGTTCGCCAAATTGGGTTTCCCGAGTGAACCATGACGAGAGAACGGACCGAATGACCAAACAATTCTTGAACACGCGCGATATTCTGCTCGTAGGTCATTGAGATAATGATAATTAAGGTTATCGTTTTAACGTCAACTTGCTCTCACTCTTTTACGCTCCGTTCACTCAGTTTTTCGCACAGCTGTGTAATAAGTATTAAGGCATTCTGACAATCCAGATAAATGAAGCAGAGTACTTCTCTAAAGCTTATAATTCTACAATTGTTGATTTTAGATGAAATTCAGTTATCGTGATACAATTTAATCCTCCGTCTGTAATTTGAATCTTTTTTGGCACAAGCGAAATTTCACTCTCAAATTTCTTTCTCATTTTTTTTTTAAATTTCAATTTAAAGGTTTTAACGTTTGAGCTAAAAAATTATTTGGCAATGTAATAGAGAGATATTGAGAAATAATTCAGAATTTTTCCACATTTTTTTGAAAGCTTAGAACGATAAAAAAAACTTAGATTGGACCAAAAAAAGACTCAGATTGAACAGAAGGAGTAAAAATATGAGAGTTAATACAATATTTCTTCATCAGAAGTTTACGTCAACTTTATCGGAATAAAATATACAGCCGCGTGGGAATAACTAAAACAGTTTCTTCATCCATTGCTCGTACATGATCAAGATGATATTGCTTGAGATTGCTTTTTGAATCCAATTATGCAAGAACGATTTTCCACGGTTGGAAGAGAATTAACTTTAGCGTTTGCGCGTTAGATTGACGAATCGATCGAAGTTCGGTCGTGCGAGTGGAACTTTAATCTGACCCTCATACGCGACTAGGATGGGAACATGTGGCCCGTAGCTTAAACCTCGGGCCGAAATCGGCAGCTGTGCGCGTTTGTCTTTCCAAAGACCATCTCACGAAGAGCGCAGGGACGCGTTGATTCGTTTTTGCGTTCCCCTCGTTGACGTCGCTGTGTAACATCTGGCGGCGACGTGTACCAATTTCGAACTTTCTCTCGTCCACCCTTGGCCGAATGATTGTTTTCAGACGATACAAGCTGCTTATGGCAGCGCGTATCAAATATTTGGCGTGTGACAATTTCGAACGACAGGACAACTTGCGTTCGTATAAAACTGTTACTTCCGTTATTTCCCAAGAACCATTTAATAGGATTCGGTAGTTAAATAATTGTATGTTTGTTTGTTGGAACGAATTAATGGAAATTGTACGAAATTAATGGAAACTCGACTGCAGCAGTCCAATATCTCGTTGTATTTTTGATTTAATTATTGTACTTCACTGATTAAAGGGGAAATAACAAATGATTTAATACAGAACTGTATAAAGTTAATTTTCAATAATCATGTGTATTTCCAAATTATTTTTTTATGAAGAAAATCGATTGAATAGATTGATGTGTGGCTTGATAAAAATTTTTTTTAATATATCTAGTCAGCCAAGCAAATTATTAGATGAGGTTGCAGCTGATTCATTCTGGCAAAGATAAAATCATGGGTCGTGGTAGAAGACAGAGGTTGTCATCTCGTTTCATCTAAGTTCCAAGTGTAAATTAAAAATTATGTGAGACAGCTATTATTTAAAGAAAATTTTATCGCTATGAACTCGCACTCCTAATTTGTACAACCGATAGAGAAAGTCGTTCTTTTCTCCTCGTATGCGTCTCGACGCACCACGTGCATGCCATAAGCTTGCCTTATTAAGACAAGTATTAAGGCAAAGGCTTCTTCGAGATGACCGATCGGAAGCTTCATCGATGAATTATTCAAATTGTTGCCTGAAGAAGCTACGCGAGACGTAAATACTGAAGAGCAACTAGAAGAGATTAGAACTATTTTTAGATTCGACAAGTAGGACAATTACCGTGATTATCATCCCGCATTTTTTCTGCATTTGCTAAACATTTAACAAATGAGGTTTGTCACAACAAAACGTTATTAGTTGAAAGAGAATTAACTTTAACAATTTTTTTAAATTAAAATTATTTAATTAAAATTTCTTGCAGAAACTGATTGCTTACATCTTTAATTATTACAATAATTTTTTGTAGAATTTTTTGAAGTAAATAGTTTCCAGGAAAATAAGTTTTTTCATTTCTCTTGAAAAAAATTTAAAATATATTTAATTAAACATTACAATAAAATCTATTATGATATGGATATTAAATGTTTTCATAAGAAATACATGATTTTTAATGTTTTATGCAAGTTTTATGGTATAGTCAGTGTTTAGATAAAATAAGATTTTAATATCTTAAAAATTAGTATCATATTGTACAGTATAATTATATAGATATGTTACCTAAATTCGCCGTTCTGCATTTATTGTGAGTAGAATAGGATCATTTGAAGTTCACGGATTGTACAAGGAGTCCATTATCCCTTCTATAACCACAAGTCCTTTCCACTTTGTCGCGTCTATTGTTGACCGCATGCAAATGGATGAAACTTTGGTCTCACAGCTTCCGTTTCATTCGACTAAACAGCAAAGCAAAGCGGTCTGTTAGATAGTGTCAAAAACTGACTAGTCTGAGCTTGGATTATCACAGAAATTTATAAACAAAGCTCCTTTGCGTTATTAATGGATATTTGTATTGCGTAGTTATTAATATATATTTGTATAAAGAAAAAAGAAATGTGAGATAGCTTATTATATTTCTTATTCATAATATTAAATATTTAATTTTCATTATATTTCGAATTCTATTGTTCAGAAATACAAATAGACCTCTCTTACGATACATCTACAAATTTAAATTACTGACAAAACTCATTATTTCATATTTCTATTCTGCCTACATTTCTCTTCTGTAATACGTATGTAAATAACGAAATATCTGATACATGTTACAATATAAAAACATAAATAGATTAAATATATAATGTTTCGCCGTGAAAATATTTCCTACCGAGAAAACATTCTTTATGAATGACGAATTACGTATTAACGTAGACTGAATGAATGCATAATTATCTCTATTTATGAGCGAATATGATGACATAATCCCTATAGTTTGTTTTAATCGTTTTACTTTTCAGACGTCTGACATAGCAGATATCTATAACCCATATCTTGAACTGCATCTCTTCCTACTGTTTTTCTAGACTAGCTGATCCACTTCCATCTTTCCCAGAAACAAATAGATCTAATTCGTACACGTCTGCTGCGTGATGTACAGACTGGACTCTATCTACGAGAAACTCGTCTGTAACTTTCAGTTGAGTTTTTGCAGAATGAACGTACCTCTCGAACAAGTCTGCTTTTCACATGAAGTGTATAGGATAGTCAAGGAAATTATTCGATTTAATTGATAGACAGCATCGTTCTTTTTTTTTATACCAAAATAAAAATATTAAAATATTATATATATATATTTAAAACATACGAGTATTTTAACTTGTATTTTAATATTACGAAATGAGTAAGAAAGTATTATGATTAAATAACGAAAGAGGATTAGATAGTGACGAAAAATTAATTCAAGACACGAATAATCCATCGTATGTATTAACGATTAAAACATAATTGTTATTTATTATCTACTGCGCTTTATCTGTTATCTGTTTCGCCACATTGAATATGATACGGGTTAACTATAAAAGGCATTAAATCAGCCTAACACTGAAGTATTGGATGTGCTCGCTCATCTTTCAGTTAGCCGGCCCGTGGTTCGGCGCATACGGGTAGCTTCTCAAGGCCATCAGTGAAGCTAATTGAGTGTAACGACACTGTCATAAACTCAGACTAGCCCTGTAGCCTTTCAATGAGGCCACTCCGTCATTCCTCTTATGCGGCGGAAAACTTGAACGTGATCCATTTTCTCTCTTCAGCATCCATCCAGAATTCAGTCTCATCATCTCCTCTCTGCCAATGCTGTATTTAAAAGCGGATCTTAATTACGTACAGATAATTAATATATTTTTTCATCTATCTCGATATTAATTTCATTTACTTATTTTGATATTACTTGATTTTATTTAAACAAACACAGATGAATATTTAATTTGTTTTTACTTTTTTTTTGATGTAGCAACGTTTTGATTTTTTTTCTATTCTTAAAAAAAAACGTTGTCCAAAAATTATTGTCTTTCAAAGTTAAAGAGAAATCAGTATTATAATGAGATGAATTTGTACGTCTTTTATTTCTTGCTCGAACATTGCCTCGATCTATCTTTGACTGAGGTCGTGCTGCGGAATTATCTTCAATTAAACGCGAGATTCCGACAAACCACGTCGTTGCTCGCCGACGTTGTCGCGTACAAAGAGTCGCGTGTGAACGGCGGCTTTAACCGCGCCGGCGATCCGCAGCGTTGATGATTTTTGATTGGCCGGAAGTGACGTCATAACACACGTCGCAACTCGTCGCATTAATCCCTGGCGTTGTGGCTGTACGTCGACGTGCTGTATGATACGCTTCGCGTATTCTTCCCGCATTCATTTGCATCGTCGTCGTCAACGTCGTCGTTTTCACACGTCTTTCTCTCGTTGTTTCTGCGTTCTCACACTCGATGGCGAGTCTATACGCAATTGCCCACCGTGTCGATGACGCCCGTGAATGATAAAAACTCGCATCGTGCGCTTGTTTTTCAGAGCCACGCGTCGATTAAGCTAATTGCGCATTAAAAGGTCGCGCCAACGAATAGCGGATTGCACTCGAAACATATGAATTTGCGTGTGCAAAATTTAAATCTTTTAAATAAATCTTTTAATGCCAAATATTTGGTCTTCAAAAAGATTTATTCTATTTATATCTCCTCCATTATTTTTGTGTATTAATGTTATAACGTTTTAATTCTTTTCGATAATAATTCGTAATATTCTGTTATTTTGATTAAATAATTTAAAATAACGGAATATTGTAAAAATTATTAGAGTGTAAACATTCTAACGATAATACATTATAAAAATTATTGGAAGCCATATGCGATTATTACATGTAGGTACCTAAATATATTTGTTATTCGTGCTCATATTATTGTGCATCACATATATGTGATGTCTTTATATTATTATTTATATATTATAATTAAAAGTTAAAATGATATTCTCATTTCGAAATATTCGAAATATTTATTCAGTAAATTATTATATTGGATTGTCCGGAAAGTTCGTGCCGCAAAAGATTTAAATTTAATAAATGTATACTAAAATTTAAATCTTCTGCGTTTCAATTTTCCTTCAAAATCGGCACGAACTTTCCGAACAATCCAATATAAAGCTCCTTCTAAAATTGGAATTCAAATGATATACATGATTTATGATTCTGAAATACAAGCGACTAGTAAAATCTTGTAATATCGCGGTAAATATTTTTTAAAGATTATTTTTCCTTTTAGAAAGATTTAATGTCAAAATTTATTATCGGAATATATAATACATGCTTATAACAAGAGAGATCATGCTTTATTTGAATGTTCTTTTAAATGTTTACCAAGAAAACAAGTATAATTTTGCTAGAAACGTTTCTAAAGTTCCATATATATTTCACGAAAGAGACGCACTACGTAGACATTTATTTCATACACATGGTGGTCGGTCGGACAGTTTGTAAATTACGGTAGCAGGAAGTTCGACTCTTATGTCTTCACTCTGTAAACTGCCGACTGATTTTACGTCTCTTCCATCGTGTATTTTACACCCGCGTCGATTGTTATATACAAAGCTATATATTACTTACGTACAAATAGGAATGTATTTGTCTCGCTATAAAAAATGTCATTGATATTTTGAGCTACTTCAGAAGTGACGAGATTCGTAAATGAAATGTAATTCTTATATCGATAACGGGAGAGTGTCACGTGAATGGTTTACAGCAAGGAAATTCCAAACATGGAAGCTAAGATAAGATTAGCTATCATGATCGTTACGAGTAAATCTACTGCAAATAGGCTCTATTTGTTAGAACAGTAGATGCTTCTTTTCAACGTACGTATCTTAAGATTATCTTTCACGTCGAACAGTACATATGCTGTAGATCTTCTTGTAACAGTCATTTTACACACACATACAGACGCACACAGATGTTCACAAATGTTAAGACTAATAAACTTATACAATATGTTAATGAGGTCGATAGATGAAAAAGTTCAAACTTATATCTGGGAATGCTTAAAAAGTTGTATAAACGTTCAAAGATCTACGAGTAGAAATAGTAGAATTTATTACTACTTCTAGTATAGGAATATTTAAAAGAGTTCAATCATTAGTGCGATGAATAAAGCTTTCTTTCAGAATTCTTTCAGAAGATAGAATTTTTGAATATTTATTATGATAATATTTGATAATATCAGTAGTTACAATAAATATTCAAAAGTTCTTCCTTTTGAAAGAATACGGACTTTCATTCGTCTAAGTAATGAATATCTCTTTAAAATATTCCTATTGCACTGTTAAATTCACGATATCAAATTATACTCAATTTGAGTTATTTTTTAATCACTTTTATAGAGAGTCGTTGTCAATTTAACTAAAACAATGAAGTTAAATATTCTAATTCAAGAAATTTATTAAATTGACTTAAATTTAAGTTATTATTTATTAAGCACATACATTAATATGAACGCTTTTACTTTGAAACTAAGTAATTCAGCCATAAAAATAGATTGATTTATACATTGGCAGTTAAAAATGACAAAATGTTATTTAATTCAGGGGATTGAGTTTTACCATTGCTCCTTTGATATCTCACAGTATACTATAAAGAGCAATAAATGTGCTTGCAAATCTTCGAACGTTTATAATTTTTTTATAACATTTTCGTATATAATTTTATACATATATACATTATTTAGAAATATATATAATACCCTGAAATATATATATATATATTTCTAAATAATCGAATGTAGATATATATGGGTGACCTGATGAATGTCGGGAGGGATCACAATATTATTCGTTCACGAAAGAAACGCGATCTGGACCGGTGAGGCTTGAAAATTTTTGGAGGTGAGGGTCGCGATACGACGGTAGGTTAGTACGAATCGACCGACAGCAGCACTGGTCGGAGCCCAGGCCTTCGTAAACCCTCCCCCCCTTCGGTCGGCTGCGATCTCTCGAGCGTGGGCCTTTGTGCTGGGGATGGCACCGCGCCAAAATCCGTCCGTGATCCCCTCGTTCCGGAGGCGTCTACTAACGGTCCTGCGAAAACGAGCCCGATCCCAGCTCGTCGGCTCTTGGCACGTACCATTTATCGTTCGCCTAGAAAATACGCCGAGTACCGTCGCCTTGCCCGCGGCGAAACGACGTCGAAAGGGTTCCGAGCGCTCAAGGGCGGAACCCTTTAATCGAAATTTTTTATAGGGGGCCGCTCAAGTAGAATTTTGTTTCTCCTGGGATTTTCTCCTGACATTGTAAAAAGGTATGACACATATTTTTTGCAGGAATCGTCACGAATTTGCTGGAAAATTATTAAATGTAAAATATTTATATCTATATAAGAGCTCTTTATAAAACCCTTGCATTTAATATTATAATATAAAATTTATTAAAAACTGTTCAAATTGGACGCGTTATTTATACTTTTACACAAAGGCGTATAATTGATTTCCATTGGAATTCATAAATGATAATTGCAACATTTTTCTTATTATCAGAACGAAGTAGCTTATTCTTTCAAATATCGTACTCAATTTCTCCGATTGGAACAATCGTACGAAGATATTGAAATTTCTCTGTGTGGAACGCTATCGGAGGTATTGAAACTTCCCTCCGACGCTTCACGGCGTTGTAGGATCTCGATATGCTATCAGTGCCGCGCTAGAAGAGCAAGAAGTGAATAGCGCGAAGTAGTTGCCGCGACGTAATTTAGATTCCGTACGAACCGGTAGGATTTTATTGTTTTACCCATCGTTCAGCGGAAGCGATGGTATCAAACTTCAGAAATGTCGGTCGTTGCTGAGCGAGTATAGAGTAGGTAGTCTCTCTCTTGCAAGATGTCGCATATCACATGGAGATCCAGAAAAACTCCCTATTTCTAGTTGCATCGAGGAATACCGTGCAATGTAGTATATCAATTCTTTATAAGAGAGACCAATATTTTCTCATATTGGGATCTTCGACAGGACGACGAACGTGACATCGTCAATACGGATCTATCCGCGAATCGAATTTAGTTTCTTCTGAAATATACGCTTCTGTCATTCATCACTGGACTCGTAAATATACGTGTCCAAAATTAGATCGGAATCGTCAGAGGAACAGAATTCTTTCTCAATCGAATTTTCTCTTTCTTTTTCTTGACACACTTGGTGATATCATTGTTTTTTTGTATAAAAAAAATCACTGTTCCACAGTTTAACTGCAGTGAAATTTAATATGTCTCCTACATGCAGTTAACTTACTTTACTTTTAAAATGAGAAATCTTTTCATCTTCATAAAAGAATTTAAAAACTGTAATGAGAAATTCTTATTTTCTTAGTTTATGAAAGAATGCAAAGTGATAATTTAAAGTTATCCAGAGTTTTAAGTCTCTTAACAGTTACTTACTTGTCTATTATAAGAAATTTAATACGAATATAAACGTTATATTTTATTGATTTATCATATTAGATGAAACGTTATTTTAGGAGCTAAATTTTTCTTTCCCGGAGTGTGAACTGCAATTCTATTGTAATTATCTGTAATTATCATTCGTAAAAAAATTTTAACAATGGCTTCCAGAGACGTGATATCTTCAGGGGAAACTGTTAAAATCGATAATCCAGCTGGTGAAATGATATAACGAATAG
>NW_017259185.1:2235146-2240122 GCF_001594045.1 Atta colombica
TTCGCCATCATGAGCTTAACAGCATGGAGGCCTTTGTGAGAAATCATCTCCTTCAGTTTCCCCTTCGGTACTAATTTTATCACCCATACATGCTATTTACATTTATTTGTTATTCACACAGATAAAATGTGGTAACAATGTATATACATTTTTTAGAAAGTAATTTACATATCTAAAGGGATTTATATGTATCCAAGTATTTACATGAACTTTGTTCTGTTAAATGTTAACATTTTATAAATAAATAATTTCACTGAAACAATGATTATATGAATATTTCGCAAAATTTAATGTTTTATATGATATAATAATTAAAAAGTCAATTTAGTCTTTATACTTTGTGCATTAGTTTTTGCTTATAAAATTATTTAAACAAGTATATGTATAAATCTTTTTGTTGAAATACTAAAGTATGAATTTTTTTATATTATATATTATTATTGTATATTGTGTCGTGAAAGAGAATTAATAAAATTAATAGAAAAAAAAGAATATAATAGTTGACTAATTTTGATATTCTATTTTTTTATTTTGAAGATGTGTCTTTTGAAAAAGTGTTATATTATTTGTTACGTAATACACACTTTTATTAACTTTTGTATCGTTAATTAGATATATTTTTTTTTCACGGCTATTTGTTTTTTTTTCTCAAACTATGAAATATATATAGTGGATATGAAAGTGTGACAGAATCGATAGTCCAGTTACATAGAACAATATAACGATTTATCAATAACAACGTTACATTTTTATGAAATTTTTGAATTACGAAAATTATGGTTTATTTTTTAAAATAGTTTGCATTGTTATATTTTACGTACAATGAACGTTCGAATCACGTGAATGATTTGGCAACGGGAATTTATGAATACAAATTTTTGTGATCTTTCATTTGAATAATAGTTTTGCTGAAGTGAAAGTTAAGTTTCCGTGAATAACAATAATTAATTAGCGTTAAGTAGCTAATTACTTATTATTATACTGACTATGTTAGATTTTTATCTAGAATTTTTCATAATAGAATCTAGACTTAGTGTCACTATTTTTCCTTTATATCTACATCGTCCTTCTTTTGCGATTGTTTGCTGCGACTCATTTTTTGTTATTTTTACTCACAGCTCTTCTCGCTATTTTTATATGATATGTTCTGGGAAAACTTATATTCTCAACATCGTAAATATCTACGCTATTCTTTCTCTCTCCCCCTTTCTCTCCCCTCTCACTCTCACACATACAAACATACACTTATAGGAACAATGTATAGAAAGGGGAAAGATGTGAGGGGATAAGTCCGGAAAGGGTCTATCTCCCGAAGGGTAATTCCGAAGGGCCACATTCGTTCGAATAATGACGCCCTCATTGAGTTGTCAGTGGTTCTCAATCGCATTGAGACTTCTATACTCTGTACATATAATGTATGTAAATATAAATAAAAATCTATCAGATTATTTACAGACAAGTAGTAGTTTATTAAAATTTAATTGCTATTACCACGATTATCTATTAAATTATTTTCCAGAAAACTTTAAAAATACTGTAATATATTCTCTTTCTCTTAATCTGTTGAAATAAATTCCTAATGAAATGGCAACGTATTAATGTCTGAAATCTATAATGCAGTACTTTGGGCGCGAATCTTTTAATATCCTAAATATAAATACATATACTAAATATATATACATTTAGAACGTGACATATAAAATTATAAATAGAATTATGTCTTGAATTTGGTCGCAAGTTATAAATAGTCTAAAGTGGGGTTTATGATAAACGAATCATGGCTATCCGCCATGGCACAAAGGATTTTATAACGTTCTCTATTGATAAGCATCTAGCGATTTTAATTATAAAATGACTGTCGTCAATCATAAGATCAGTAGGAGTAGGAGTACGATCTTTATTGCGCAAGGATTCTGATCCGTTAATTCCTTGGTGAACTGTTGAATCATTTTTATCCGAGTTTATAACACTTTGGCGAAGTCACCACGAAAAAAGCCCGGTTGTAATTATCAAGTTTCGGGATTGAAAGAGTTGAACTAGAAGCGTGGTGCACGCGCGGAAACGAGCAATATCGTTGAAAGAACCTTTCTTCCTTCGAGATGTAACTTGAATGGGCCCACTGTTCTCGTCAAGTACTAACATTTCGTAGAAATTAGATAATTGCAGTAATAAAAATAATCTTACGACTTTTTTTATAACGAATTAAATATATGCATACGATACGTCGAGTTAATTTTCATCATTTTCACAAGTATACAAAAGTTAAGTGATTCTTACATATATTTAATATTTCCAGAAAGTATTTATAAAGTAGTGAAAGTGAGAAAGTGGAAAAGGTAAACTATTAATTAGCCAAATGCTCTTGTATGTATTTCAAGAAAATTAATAGTAGAACATGAACAAAACTCAATCATATTAAGAGTTAATGTAATAGGGACAAATACATTAATCATTTTTCCGCTTCATCGGAAAATACTGATTTTTTTTCAAATGGAATACTAATGGATTTCTAATGCATTCTTCTGCATTCTAGATTTATTATTGTGTATTCTCTAAATTTTTTGGAGAAATTTTTTGAGATTTTACTCTAAGAAATTTAGAAAGTATATATCAACGAGTTGTGTCGATGTTTTATAATTAATGTTTTGATCTCGTTTTGACGATCTAATTCGGGACACAATCTAGAGATTAGTAAAAAGTACACGAGTCCAGTCAGCCGAGTTTCATCTTCGCGATTCCATCTTCGGACTCGTCGAACGACGAAATCTCGTTACGTACCTCGTTGCCTTGGCGTTTCCTCTGGGGACGCAGAATTTTTCAATTTCCTGTCGCTCCCGCGATCTCCCGATGCTCGTATTTCGCGAGTCTCTAGATACTGGACTCATTTCCGAGTTCTCTAGTGCGCGCGCTCGCACTGATAAAAGTTGCTCGCATTTAGACGATTTATGAAACTTTCGCGCTTCCGGACAGCGTACGCGCGCACGTTGATATTAATTCGCATGGCAGGCCAGTTCTTGCGAAATCTCGATAAGAGTACCATTTTTATTGTACTCACAATGCGAAAACTGATTTCGCAACTCCCACCGCACACGCTGTTATATCGCGAACACGTTTATTGATAAAGTAACGATATAAATGGTTAAAAACGCATTTAGATTTTTATCTTTGAGTTTCACGATTATTGTCCGGATTGTTGAGACAATACGACTTTACTCAAATGATGAATGAATTGAACGTAATTTCACCACTTTTGCAGTTTGTAGAAACGTGGTGAAAGCCGCATGACATTTATCATATTAATTTATATCAACGAATGGAATTGGAGCGGAGTAATGTTATTAATATACATAAAATAACCTATATCCGCAAATACAGGTGTTATCGATTTGCTGTGACATTTGCTCATCTTTTATACATGTTCTAAATTTTCTTGAGTCTTTAAATCTCTATTTCTAAACTGTAAATATCGAGTTCATGTTTGCATCGAAATAACTAGACTTTATTTTTTAGACGTATTACTTTATAAGCAGTTTTCGATTATTAGGTAATTCTTTCTTTTAAGCAAGCTTTAGAATTATGTGTTTCGGAATTAGGGATTCGTTTAGAATAATTTTATCAAAATTAAAAATACCTTGTTTATTGTGCGAATAATAAAAACATGATGATATACGCGCAAAAAAAAATATAAGACATAAGAAGACATTAAAAATTGTATATTAGCGTTAAATTGTATATTTTTATTTGAACTTTAAAGCTTTTCGTAAATATTTATAAAACATTTAACAAACATTGGTAATGCATATTTTATGCTAAAAATTATGATATATATTTTTGCGACTGATGAGGATTAAGTATAGAGAGTCGAAACGTATCATTGGAAAATTATAATTGTGGAAAATAAATTTTACTTTGTCACACCTAATTATATTGCAGCTTATTCAATTTGACTTGGATTTATTATTTATTAATTTGTTATAAGTTATACGAGCGTAAAGAATTGTTTTTAATTTATATTATAATATAAAAATTATGAAATAAAGAAGATAATAGAAATGAAGTTGCATAGAGAAATAAAATGTTAAGAATTAATCATCAAAGTACAATATTGCAATTTAAAAAAGTTTTTACAGCCACTAAAAAGCTGATGGCGCATAAAATTTCTCTCGGAATCTTGGATACGCATGATAAACACAGTTTAACGATCGTTAAATGTTGTAAGCATATAGCACATTTATCGCACGTAAGGTCATATATCTCTGCAGTATTTTTTTTTACGGATAAAATCTCTCGGCCTGGTGAAGCGCACGTCAAATTCTCGCAAACCGCTTTTAATTTCCCGGTTGTGTATTTTTCGACGAAAATAGCGCGCTTTGCGAAAAGGAAGCGGCGCGGTTACTATCAAGCTTCACATGCGTGTGAAAATTTACATGCGGAGGTAGAGATAGCTGAAGGGACGCGTTCAATGTCTGACAAAATGGACTGAATTCTCTTTGAAATCGTCATTCGCTGACAGGTAAACACGAGTACTCTCTGTGATCATTCGACCATGACGTCGAGCAGAACGCTTGCCGATCGTTATCACGTAACGTAGATCGGTTCGCTCTGATTCACAGATGAGTTTCTTATCGTTATAATGCCGCTGCCGTGCAAGATACAGATCGCTCAACGAGACTATACAGCAGATATAAATTCGTGAACATGAAAGATCTGATGTATCAAATTTTTTTTGTTAAAAACAGCTCGCATCTCGCAAAGGATAATCTAGTCATTTATCTGATCTATCCATGATAGTAATTAATACTATTAACCCAGATCTTATCTAATTAAGATTAATCATTATTGAATATATTTATACAAGTTTCTGAAGATAATTACAACGAGATGTATAGATTTAAATAGATAAACTCTCTGTGTGCCAAGAGAGAGAGAGAGAGAGAGAGAGAGAGAGAGAGAGAGAGAGAGAGAGAGAGAGAGAG
>NW_017259185.1:2240222-2257107 GCF_001594045.1 Atta colombica
CTTACGTAACGTCTCTCATTACGTGACGGAAGAGCCGATCGATGTCGACGATCGATGGCGGATGTAATTACCACGTAGACAACGACTTTTATGCTCCGTTGTGTACATGTATTGTATATTGACTACTAACCGCTACATAATTTAATGTAAGATTGCAATGCTACGTCAGGCACTCCTATCAAATGGGCGATTTCCTTTGTTGCTAGATGTCGATCTCAGGAGAACAGGGCCCAGTTATTGACGACACTTTGTTACATGGGCCCAAGTGGTGTGAATACGCTCTGCTGAATGACGCGTCCCTCCCGATCGGGAAGAGGCTCTTTAGAAACGATCCACTAGCAACGGGCCATCCATTAGCGCGAATTAGAGTATTTAACTCGGCGAGTGAGGGGAATGAGGAAAAGAGCGATCGTGCGAGAAGGAGGCATTTAGGAATGAGAATGGAAGAGATCGCATTCTCTTCCACCGTGTTGTTATAACCGATTGGCTGGCTGGATTGTAACGATTTCGCGAATTAAAATATATTTCCAGATCTCTTTCTGTCTCCTATACAGAAAGATCGATTTTGCTGAAATATTAAAAAATTTAGAAATAGACAGATCTAAAAATAATTTTGCTATCAAGATAATTTTAGAAAAATTCATTATTATTTATTTAAAATGAGAATTAATTTTCTATTAAAGAATATTATAAAATTGATTGAATTGATACAAGCAATGATTAATAAGTATTGTTGGCTGTCCGTCATCATGTTCAGCTTTTAATTTTTGATTGGGATAAAATATTTCTACTATGCTCAATTTCCAAGTTATAAATTAATAATAATAACAAGAGCTGATAATATTATTAACGCAGTCAACCGTAACGGTCATATAATAAAAATGATAGTATCGTCTCAGTGCACAACGTATCGCAGAAACTAAATAACACGCATCATAAAATATTTTTATGATTTCCGTCAATATTTTTTAGCTTGTCAATTCTGGGAAACGTCACGTAATAAAGATTCATAATATTTTCTATAGATGCTTATTCTCGTCCGGCATCAAAATGAGACTTTGGCAATCATAAGACGAAAGATCTACACAGGCAAAGTGGAACGCATAGAGAAGGATATGCCGGATGTACTTTAAGCTCGTTGGGTCGGAAAATCTCCCGCCATTATCCGCTTTCTCTCTGTTTCTATTCTAGCTTTTGCCTTGTTCTTTGTCTCTCTTTCTCTTGCTCTCTCGGGCCTTGTGTTCGCTATTGATTTCAGGTTTATTCTTGGCGGCTCTCGTTCGCTTTGCTGGCGTCAAAACATCGAAAGGACGAGGAAGGGTGGTTGTACTACCAGCGCGCATTTCGAATCCTAATACTCAAGGGCAAACCGCTGTCGCAGAAACTTAAAATCGCCCCGTGTCGGCATACCCGTGAGAGTACTTGAGATGAAAACCCGATGGTTAAATTACGAGCACTTTGCTCCTGCTCTGCGTATTATGTGTGTATGTGTGTGTGTCTGCCACTGAAATTATTGCTCGCTTTCTGGATATGATGTAATGGCAGTTGCACCGCTCTACGGGAAATCTTCATGAAAGTAGATGCGTTGTAGGTACTTTTATAGATTTTTAAACAGCATTTGTTATGCATTATAGCACTTATAAACTTTTAATTATGTCTTGGATTTTTCGTCGTTCAATTATATTTGATTGCATCCAAATAATTGTATTAGGTAAATTACTGTTTTTTTCTTGTTGTAATTTGAATTATAATATTAAATAATAAGTAATGGGGGAAGAAAATCTCTAGTTCATTATTCGTTTAAGCTTAGTGTTAACTAAATGCGAGGGAAAGTTAAACAGTATATAGATAGAAAGTATTTTAGTTGTGTTTATGCAAGTCAGCATGAGGCAGTATGCTTTCTGATTCCTGTTTTTAACAGATCTTTTTTAAGCACGTTTTGTTTTTTAAAAAAATGCTTTTAATTGTTACAAATTGGAACATATTATCTTATAGTAGCTTTTTTCTTATAATTTTTTTTAAATTTATCCTTCTATTTTTCTTTTCTTTTTATTTGTGTACTTTTTTAAAATATGAATATAACGAAATTTCATAAAATTAATAAAAATTGCATTTATCTTGGTATTATTTTTCGTTAATATATGATAATATCCGAAAGAGGTGCATATTTCTGGAAAATCGCATTGTTTCTTTCTTGGCCGTGGGGGATGCGTCTTTCTTAATTTTTCCGTAGCGGTTGTATCGTTGGTGTAGCATCGAGATGCTCGTTTTTGCATTTCAAACATGGCGCTATGCATCCTGATACAGCTGCGAATAGCAACGCGCAAATAAGCTGTTTCCCGAGCTACGCCATTGTCTCGAACGGAGCACGGAATTACAAACGTATCTATTATTTTGTAGCTATTCTATAAAATTATAATAATATCATTTCCATATTTGATATTACGAAAATGAGTTAATTCGCAAAACAGCAGTTCGCGCGAATTAAGTTTAAAATGCTAAGTTCCGCGTTGCTAACGCAATTGTGTATTTTATAATTAAGTTAATTCTCTATTCGTTAAGAGTTAATTTATTCTTTTTTCATAAAACCCTCCGCATTTGTCATACCTTCATTAATTCATAACTAGAATATATGAGTCCTGGTAGATAATTATTCGAAATAAATTTATGTCTCACAATTTTATTTTTATGATTTTGACATTGAAACATTTTTTTTTAACAAAAATCTTATTAATAAAAATTAGTAACAAAACTGGTAATAAAATTTTTAGTGAATTTCAGAGAACCATGTTATTTATTCAAAATATTTTGATTTGATACATGTGTTTCTGTTATAGAATAGAAGAATTTGTGCTATGCGAGACTGCTGTGTGAGACTGCGCGATGAAACGGTGTTTATGCAATCCATTTCGATTTGCGCATCTCCTCGCGGATCCGCGCGAAACAGTTTCCTCTCATAGCTATCGCGTCCGCTTTTTCTACTGTCAATTCCGATAACGTTGATTCTCCATGTAGATCGACAAGCTAGTTCCCTGGTTTGCCGGTTATTCGCCTCTCAACCCCCCCAATTTTAGTCGATAAGACAGGCGTTATGCATGCGAAAAGTGCCTTTTTGTTTGGTCGATGGTATTCTCGAAATAGGTCGTTAGTCTGATATAGTACTCGCATGAATCGATCTGAAGCAGAGAGGCCGATACGTTGAGATAACTCGGATTTCGTACTAGCTTAGCTCTTCGTAACACGAGATGCAAGTGATCCGTATGAGTACTTTAGGTTGTAACGATCATCCTTGCCAATCCTGTGGTGTACAAAGTTCACGAAAATCGAAGGGCAAACGGTATGAAGTAATACGATTTTATTTATTTAAAATTTTATCTCTTTGCGTTCCTCTCTATCTCTTCTTTTATAATTTATAAATAATATTAAATACAATATATAGCTAAAAAACTAAATTATTTTCTTTAATTACTTTTTGAATCTTTCAAATTCTACGTTATTTTGATGATTTTTTTTTATAATGAAAAAACTACAATTCATAAAATTAAAATTTACGAAAAGAATGATTTCGTTAAAGATCTACAAATTTAGTTAGAGAGATATAGATCTGAAAATAATTTTGGACCAAGATAATTACGTATGTAAGGACGTTCAAATTGATTACTAAATATTGTTTCCAATATCTTGAATTTTCTAACATAATTAGTTTGACGATTCAACAAAATTATTTTCAGATTTGTATCTATAATTTAATTTTTTAGATACTTAACAAATTCATTCAGCAAAATTATTTCTTCTATGATTAATGCATAATTAAATTGTTTGAAATTAAAATAAAAATTTCTCGGAAAAATATTTCATTTTAATTATAATACAATTCAAATTTAGTTTAGTTTAAAATTAGAGGATTATATTAGATTCAACGATGCTCATATTATCGTGTGAACTCAATAGAAGATGAATCGACAATTCGCATAACCGTTCGAATAATCATTTGCCTCGAGTATCTAATTAAGCAATGGCGAATGCATTGCATTATACCAAGTAGAAACGGCACTAAAGCGCCATACATTTCGTCATTCATTCTCTACGCCCGATGTAGCTGATTGAATTAACGTTGGGGGAGGGGAGGTCATTAAAATTTTTTTTCATTACGTTCCTCAAGCTCGCGCACGCGATCGCCGTAAGGCCCAGCTAGCTGTGACGACATGGTCCGCTGATGCCGAAGGGGAAGCATGCTCTGAATGGTCCCTTGTATGTACTATCGCTCGCGGGAAGTCTCGCTCTGTTCACGATCATAAAAAAAAAAGGAAAGAAGAAGGAACAGACGACAAAGAACTGTTAGACTGTCATTGACCGAGCGAGAACAAACCATCCACTAAAATGGAATTGAGAATTTTAAGTTCGACAATGGGATATCAAAGATACTTATTCTTTTCTACAATATTCGCACGATATTTTGCAACGTTGATAAATTTCTGCGATATTTAAAGAATTTTTTTTTTTAAATTATTTGTCCGTGTCACACAAACATTCCGTTGTCTGCTAACACGAATAATTTTAACGTAATATTTTATTCGTGGCAGACAGAAACTTCCTTCTAGCTCCGCTTATGAACGTGACTTAAATTTGATTCGATTTGACGTGACTCGAGTTTAATTTTAACATGCCGCATTCCAACTTCCGGCAGCTATTACGACATGCGAAGAAATATCTACACTCGACTATATTGCAAAGTTAAAACTTTTGCCAAGATTTTCTCTTATTCGCGAACGTGTTCATTCTAAACAAATTAGAAAAATTAATTAACGGAACAGTTAGTGATCGGGAAGTTAAATCTATAATATTTCTTCGTACTTATCGACTAGGGAGATTAAAGCGTTTTTAATCCTTCCTAATGTTCTTTATCTTCGTGATCAGGACGAAGAGTTGTGACTTTATCTCAACCAATCGGAAGACATATTTCCCGTGCCAGGGAAAATTAGGTCGGTTCGGGATCACGTTCTTGAGCGTATAGCTCTCCTTTTTCTTATCTTGTCCCTTTTGTTGATTAAGTTACGCTTGCGGAATAGAAAGCCGATAGAAGGGGAATGTGATGTGCAGAGCCAGAAGCGACTTTCCTCAATTTCGCTTAAACTTAGTTTTAGTTCTCATTCGCCTCGAGGCTTTTCTAAAGGGATTCCTTCACATGTGGGGTAACTGCTCCACGTATCTTTTCATTGATTGTCTTCTGTATGAACAATGTATACTTTCTGGCAGAGATTATCTCTCTTGTTTCTATTCATTGTATTCATTAGATTTTTCTTGTTAATATCACCGATCGTGATCAGACTTTTGAAATCTTGGTCTAACAGTTTTTTTTGCAGTTTTGTTAGAATTCTATTTATCTCTGTGTATCCGTAATTTAATCTCGGAAAAAATTGTCTTCGTGTTACAAAATTTGAAAAGATAATTTGATATTCAGTATTACAGCTTTAGCAAATGAAATTGCGACAAACTTTACGAAATCAATTTTCAAAGAAATCACATTCTGAGATAATAAAAATAAATATAAAATTTAAAAATAATATAAATTAAATATAATATAAATGAAATTAAATGAAATTAGATTTATTATATAAGTGTATGGATTCAATATTGACGATATCGACATGGATTATAATTATGCATTTTAAATATTAAAACATTAATTTTACAATTAAAAGAGAGGCACAATGTTCTGCACATATGCATTTATGATATATTATGTATTTCTCATTGCTTTTATATGATATATATTTCTCATTGCTTTTATATGGCGTCACGTATTATAAAATGATAAATCACACTTCTGTTCTTACACATTCATTACTTCTGACATTTTCATATAAACGACAGCTGCTAATTTATCATACACTCTGCTATCGTAATCAGACGCGAGGAATCATCTGGATCGCTGCAGCACTTTGTTGATGTCGGATATTCCATAATTACTGAGACCACGTTCTTCATTTCTCAGACTTAACAAAGGGCTCTTGCTCGCGCGACTTCATCTCCGTTCGCTCGCGCGGCCGGTGCGTATCGGTGAAATCCGGTCTAAATCGAGTTTTCAGAAAAATGTTCAAGGTAGGAATAACAAATGGCTCTTTGCTCTCTCGTAGAGGAGCGAAGTCGAGGGGTAGCGTTCAGAAATAATCTCGAGAGAAGGGAGAACTGGACAAACCATCTGTAACCTGCCACGCGCGAGATTGTGGATGGCACAGCCCGGGGGCGTACCATAAATTATAGTTACCCTCTGCTGTCCATAGTAAATCGTTTGCCGTCCCGCAGATCCTTCTCCGCCTTTTACACGTTCTATAAAATTGTCTCTACTTAAACTATCTGACCTTGTAGCGAAACTAGAAAGTCTGGTTGAATGTTGATAATTTTTCACATGCGCTTAGCTACTGAAAGAATTTTTATTGTTTCATAACCTGTTTTTTATAAATCATTTAATTAAAATTGATCATTTTTACCTGACATAGAGTTTAATAAACAATCTTAAAGTAAAAATTGTAAGTATATAAAAATTTATATTTTATAGTTGTATCTTTATGAACAAATGTTTTATCATAGCTTTATTTCTTATAATATATTTAATATAGTATATATTAACGCGAATTATACAATGATTAATTTATATCCATATTATTACGTATTTATTATCTGATATTGAATATTTTATTATCTGATATTGCAATTTAAGTATTTAATTTTACATTACTTGCGTGATGTTTTAAAATATGATTACTTATAGCGTTTTTGACACCTCAGTTTATCTCATTTTTCAATAATTTCTTTAACTATTTACAATTAAATAAAGATTGATAATATTTTGTACAGGTATCTTTTAAATAAAGATAAATGCAAAAATTGTTTTTAAATTGTAAAATAATTTTCACAAAATATTATAATGTATATAAATAGCATTTATGTGTTTAGTGAGTTTATAAGGTGGGAATGTTTCTGAACACTTTACGTGTAGTAATGAAAGGTTAAAAGTATTTATAGTTTTTATTTAGTAAATTGTTAATCCAACTTTTTAAACCTAAAATTAACAAGAACATTTTTTGTCTGAAATATTTATGTGTTGATTTATTTGTCAATTTTATATAAAAAAGAGAATCAAGCTTTGACTTTAGATGAGAAAGATTAGTTCTTTTATATTTTTGGGATAAGAATGTTTTTACCGAACTAGATTCGCGTTGAGGTATTATTCAACCAATCGTGGCCCGCCACGACATTCCAATGGAACATTGCCAGAAATCTTTCTACTATGAGTACGATTGCCTGCGGTCACGGTGAATAGTTCGCCACCGCACGAAAAATTGGCAACGCCATTTTCGCCATTATCTTTCATCTCTAACGATCTCGGAGAGACCAGAAAAACTGAATCAAACCTACTTATAGTATGAAAAATATTTCTCTTCCTTAAATTGCGAATGATGGACGAGATAGTGTTTGAACGTTAGAGAATATTAATAAGATATATTATTATTATCTATTTAAATTATTATAAATTATAAATAGTATTTTGATTTTATTAAAAATTACAAGAGTAATTGAAAGATAATTCATTTTTTAAGCTAGAGATGTCTCCATTTATTAGATCGTATAAAATCAATGTAAAATAATTATATGGCAAGATAATTTAGTAAATATTTAACTCTTAGAGACATCAGAAAATTTTAATTAGTAATTATCAATTTTCTGTTCTTGATTTGATGTTTGTAACTTATATTAATATTGATACGTATAATAGAGTATGTATTAACAAATAGTGATAAGAAAAGTAATCAAGTTATAGTCATAAATTAATTAAATCATTATTCTTAGTAATCTTACAAGTAAAAACGAATTTGTATGAAATCCTAAACTTTTCAAGTCATTAAAGTCACATTTATATACTGAAAAAGATGTTATATCAATAACATTATTTTAATTGATAATAATTTTATTTATTCATAACTATTAATGAAACAAATAAAATGTTATTAAAGCTAGAGCACGTATTTGTTTCATTAATAGTGTTATTAATTTAATATAATTGTTTTCAATTCAAATAATGTAGTTGATATAACATTTTTTTTTTCAGTGCATTTATCGATATTAAAATAATCCTTTAATTTATTCTTGCCCTTAATATTATGTTGCTTTGATTGAGCATTGAAACTCACAGGAAATTATTTTTTTTTCAGCATATGGTGCAGACAGGGATGGCTGCGCCCTATGGTGGGGGTGTCTTCCCTCCTCCGGTAAACGGGGTCGCGGGTGTCGTGGGGGCAGCCGGTGCAGCCGGTGACGTTAAGCCACCACCACCAGTGACGGTGAAGGAGGAGAACGCCGGTGCACCCCAGCAACCACCCCCGACCGGCGGGCCCCAGGTGCCGCCTGCGGCAGGCGCACCTCATCCCGCCGCCCCTGGTGCGCCGACCGCTGCCAGTTTCAGTCCGCCTCCGCCTCCGAACGGGGTCGATCAACAGGCCATCGTAAGTTTCTGACTCTTAATTAACATGATTGTGTCAAATTGGTCGATAAGCACATCGATTATCACTCTTACTACAAAAAACTATGTAATGACAATGATTAGGAAAGGAGCAGTTCTCTTTACATAAAAAATCGTAGACATCGAAATTAGTTATTAAGTACTATAAATTAAATTAATTTAGATTAATTTTTAAAAATTTAAATTTAAATAATTTCTAAAATTATATGTGTTCTTAAACGAGACATTTGTTTAGCATTTAAAAATGGTAAAGTATAAAAAATTAATATTGATATGGAGCCTTTTTATCCTACAATTCTGAATATTATATATTACAAACATTGTCTATAGGAGAATTTTCTTAGGATCGCGATGTCTCTTTTCTCTTTCGTGAACAAATATAATAAAATATAATAAAAATATTGTAACAAAAAAAAGGTTAAGGCGATGCGTTATTGGCTATTTAAGTTAGTACGGTGCACCAAAACCGCAAGCGCAGGAGCTCGTTGAAGTAACTAATCCTTCCGAATGTTCTTGACGTTCGTGACAATGCGAAATTGTACGTTACATTCCTACGAAGTAGCCCCTTGTGAGCCACGTGGAGCACTCTCAAGATTCTAGTGTACATTCCGTTACCGGAGAACCAAACTTCTTGAACCGCGCACGTCTCCCTTCTTACCTTCGTCCTCTTTCCCAAGGCGCGGCCGTCATCCTGTCACGTAGTTGTGGTCGCGGTCAATGATTCTGGACACGTATGAATGAAGAAGAGACGTCGTTGCCTCCGATGCGACGAGTGAATTCTATGAAGGAGGGTCCCTTGTAATTCATAGCAAAGTACGGTAGATGGAAAGAGTTACTTACAGATTGAATAAAAGAATTTCCTCTCTTGACAAAGCGTTTTGTTTGCGATATAATAATGTTTCATTCGTGATAAAAAACATAATAAGTGAAAAAAATGATTATTATTATAACATTGGTGTTCATCAACGTTATAGTACGTTTATAGTAATGTGGATAGTAAGAAAAAAAATATTTATTTATATAGGTATATAATCATAATAATACAAAATTTAAGAAAAAGATTACTTAAAGCTAAGTACGTAATCGTTAATCACATTTAAAGAATCTTTAAAATAGAAATTTTTCTTTAATTTAAATCAACTTTCGTTAATATAATTCTATAAATTCAGGAACGCCAATTGATAAGATTTATTATATAATCGAATTAAGTTTATTAAATCCGGATTATATATTTTCAAATAGACTAATTCCTGAAATAATAATTTCATCATGTAGCTTGTAAAGCTATAGTGCGCTTTAAATTTAATTTCTCGAGCGAATGTAATCGAAGATTGATAATTGGAGATACAGAAATGTCTTATCTTGCCTAAGATTTCTAATGATCTGCCTTTTGCTTGACCCACAATTTACGAGCAATTGCAATTCTGTTTATTGCATTACTCACCGGATGGTTGTCGGAGCGTGTCGAGTAACTTTTTTCTAGAAATTATTAATTATACTTTCTTGCATCACTCTACAATTCTGTGTTTACAACGTACCGTCACGCGACTGATATCTAAAACGAAGGAATCTTTTGAAAACGTGCAGATTTGTATTCATCACTTGTTCTTCGAATTCTCGAAGGAAACATTTTTGCCGATCATGCTTGATCCTGACCTCTACATTTTTACTCTTTATGTGAATCTATTGTCTCCATATGATATAATATTAATTTTATAAATCTATTTCATATTTGAGGAAGAATAATTAATATTTCAAATTTAAACCAGTTATGATTAAAAATTTACTTGAAAATCCACGAAAAATATAAATAATTTCATTTATTGATTTTCACATTTTTGGTTCTTAAATAATCTTTTTCAGGTCATATCTTTTTACGTATATCTCTCTCTTCTCTCATTCGCGCAATATATTTCGTAATTAATATGTTATATAATCAATGTTATGTCCACAAATATCTACATTATCTTTCTCAAAATGTCGCTAATATTCATGCACCTGTTTTTAGAAACCTTTTAGTAATCTGTTTTTAGAATCTTTTTCGTGACAATCGATCCGGCCGGCCATGCTTGTGTAATAAGAATTAAACGGTTCATCGGTAATTGCATTTTAATAGTCGAACGTGGCGGAGACTCGATTCCCCTTTGTTCGAAATAGGTCCACAGGGAGGGCACGTCGTTCGTGTGATAGATACGTGATTACGAGATATAATCCGGTGCCATTAATTCCCTTGAAATTCATACGCCGCATCGGTGGTGCGTGGAAACTCGAGGTTACAATGCGTTCTCGCCGTCGACCGACTCTCCAATTCATTACTATCGGAGACGTCGCAGGCAGGTTTCCTCACCTGATTTACGACCACCGGTTAGAACGCAGCACTGCGAGGATAACGACGATCGCGCTTTAATGCTAAATAAATATCGGGGAAAGGTCGGATCTCCGGCGACAACGATAATTGATTTCATGCTCGGTCGCGGCTCAAAATGCAAAACACTTTTGTATCGACATGATAACGCGCGCTCAACGAATGCAGGAAAAGTAATGTTTAAATTCGTTCTAATTCATCGCGTTAGTACAGATTACGCTGTTTTCTTGATTTCACTCGCGTATATTTTAATTCCGATTTTACGGCGTGCGGTTTTCGTTCATTTCCCATGAAATCGAGAACATGATACGTTTCTGCGTGAGTATCGGAGAAATACATCATCATTCGCGGGGAGTGGATTAAAGCTTGATATTTATAACGGTTAAATAATCTCCAGTCTCGAGTTACCTATCTACTCTACAATTATTCGTATGACATTAATGCTTCGCTTCGTATTCACAATGATCCGTGCTACCTGCAATAGCGATACATCTGGGATATACTGTGTAAATTGGACTGGAATTGCTCCAGCGTTAAACCCGTCTCGTAGTAAAATTCGTCAAATGATTTCCATTATATCTACATATATATCAGCACAAAGCTGAAAATACCGCACCTGAAAAAATTACACTTTTCTCTTTTTGTCACGAACGGGGTATTGTGTCCGCGCCAAATTGAGAGGGAAAAATCGGTAAATCGGTTCACTGAAAAAAAATGAAGAGAAAAAAGGAAGTAATATTCGACGTCGGTTGTATTATCAGAAAATCTTTACTTCATCGCAGAGATGTTACGTTCATTTTACGACGCAATATAAACTCGAATGTAATATTGCTTCGTTAAGGTTTAACGAAACCTTCCGCCGTCGTTCTCTTCCCAGAGAAGTAAATTTAAGTTATTTGCATTCGATTAAACGCTGAGTAAGATTGATCTCGCGCGCTTCGTTTGATGGCGAACGAACAATTCATGAACAATGTCACGTTGGTTCCGGTCGTGGCTGCTTTGTGCCGCGGTAAATACGTCTGGTCAATTAACCGGGCCTGGTTAGTCATCGAGTCGAAAAGCATACGCACAGTTCGTTCGGCCGCAGCTTCATGCACGCGGGATCACCTGGGACACGAGAGTCTGCCATGCATTTCCTCCTCTTTCTCCTCCTCTTCCACACCGCTATCATAATCAACTACCACGTCCTCTGCTTCCTTCTATAGTTTCATTCCGAACGGATGGCAGCGCATTCGTGTTGTTCCCCCCCGATGCGACAACACGTATATTATATTGCGCGGAATTACGGAACGTTATGCTCGAGTCATGCACACACGGCCGATCTTGCGGACAATTTGCCGTACAAATTTAAATTTGCCGTATAAATTTTTGCCTCGAATAAATCACGGTCGTGATTTATGCAGGAAATAGATGCGCGTCCTGAAATTGCTATAACTTTGAATAAATTGCAGAAAAGTTTAAAAGTTTCTCGTTCGTTAATTAGGAATTATATTTAATATTTAATTTCACGTTCCAAGGATTTATATTTAATGAGATAATATGGAATCGAGAATAAATTTAATTTTGTGATAATATCCCATGTAATGTTGCAACAGTGGCAATTTTATTAATGATAATTTATGACTTATATTACATATGTATATTTTTAGTACACTAGGCTACTGTTAAAACGACATATAAATGAATAATTTTTTGAAATGAATTTTCTACCTTATTATCTCAATTCTCTTTAATATTACATGACATAATCCGGGAGTCGCTAACAATAGAACATTGCACGTAGTATAATGCACGTAGTATCCATATATTCCATGTACTGCGCACACGATGCGTGTGTATCCCTAGTTATCTAGCGGCAAACAGACGCGTAATGGTGTATATTCGAGTTTCCCAGCATTAGCCGAAATTCCGTAGTCCCCTTTCAAGTTAACTCGCTTGAGACAGTACTCGTTTTAACAATCTGCCGTCTGAATAGTTCTGTACGAAAATTGCCATATAGACGTACTATACGAAATAATCTGGTTTATTTTGTGTCATTATCTATTCTGAACTAACGGAATTATTTAAGCATGAACAGAAAGGATTCCAGTTGCGACGAATAATTATTTAAAATTTATGGTATTTCGCAAAATGAACTGGGATGTATCTGTTAATTATTCTTGATTTTGCATGAAAATATCTTGTATATTGAGAGAGAAAAATTACAATTATAATAATTTAACTAAAATTTGTAATCATTTTTTAGGATAACTATGTATTTATATAATAATTGTTTGACGCAAACAATGTACATCAATTGCACTATTAATACAATAATAGTCATACACTTTATTTGAAAATCTATAGTCTTTTCTTAATATATTTTTTAGTTTTATTATTATCACGTAAATAATAGTGATTTCAAGAAAATAGTTATATTCACTATAATTGTGATTGCATTTACTAAATAAAAATATTAATTTCATTTATCATTTATATCTTGATATTTTACCATATTAATATATGAAATTATTATAATTTATAGTACAATTTTTTCATATTTGAGAGAACTGTACATATAGATATGATTGTTATTAGATACGATTGTACTAATTTTGTACATTGTTGCAGTATAAACCATAAAAAACTCCTAATTAATTTCATTACACATACAATTATATATAATTAAAAATATCAAAAAACTTCTTTCAGTGTATTTTAATTTCTTATTCCTTTTTTCTTAAATAAATATAAATATTATTATTGTGCTAAAATTTGAGTAAAATAGACAAAAATTATTTTTAATCCGAAACATATATTTGTAACCATTATACTAATTGCTTCTAGTCTAGATTTTAGCTTTTATTTCCTTTCTTGTACTTCACATTAAGGAAGTAACTTCAATTTGGAGGGAATCAGGAGATAGAAATAGATAAGTGTGAGAATCTTAAGATATTCTGAATACAGTCTGAAATGTCGTAAAGGATAGAAATTTCTTTGGCTGTATGTTTCTTCGCTCGCTAAAAGCATCCGCAATATTGGGCGGTGTTCGTTATTAAAAGTCGAAACCGCTTTGTCGGAAACGCTGAAGAGAGGCTTGCCATTCGTCGAGTTCACCGGCGCGAAACTTTGCAATATGCGCTCGCGCAGAGGTTCAGAAAATTTGCCTGCCTCTCTTTTCTGCAACTTGCCGTTAATGAATATAAAGTTGCGACCGCCGTCTGGAACTTTCTAAAATTGCCAAGTAGGGACGAATTACCGCTTTGCCGCCGTATTCAACCAAAGGAAAATGTCCGCACAGGCCGTTGCGTGTTGTTTTATTGTTTTTCGTCGCATTGCGCCGAGACTATCCTGTCGAAGCAGTAGGCGCTTTGTAGTAAACGCTTTTCTTCATCACTCTCTGATTACTTAACTTTCTTTGCTTACAAAAGATTGGAGAGAACTTTGCGAAACTCGAAAATTACTAAGATATTACTTCAAGTTGTCGCCTTTCAACTTCAAATTATGACCTTTATGTTTCGTAATAGATGTCTTGTAATAAATATTTCTTTTCCTCGTAGAGTCACAAGTTTTTTTGAATGCCGCAAAAGAAAATTTTTTAAATAGATAGTAGTATTAAATAGATAGTAGTATATTATTTTTCCGTGAATTTTTTTTGTTGATCCTTTAAAATAAGCTGGGGAAGGAAAAGGGGCAAACAAATGGCGCGGAGTTTTGGGGTGAACGGCTATAAATCCTTGCCTTGGGAACGACACGTCTCTATTATTCATGCCGGACTAAAAGCTTCTCGAACAGTACAGAATTTGCAAGCGTTTCCCTACTTGATGACATTATCCGTCTTCCGCGGTTTGCATAATTTGTCGGATTTATCTCGCATAACTTTACCTGCACGTTCCTTCATGCACTGATTTTGTGTGCGCCTAATCTGATTTGCACGAAGTTTATCCCATATACAGAAAATACACACTACATATATGACATGAGAAACAGCTGTAATAAAAGTTTATCTCATTTATGATAATTCAATGTCATTTTTATTTGTAATAATTCAGAAGATTTACAATAATTCAGAAACAATAAAGTAACTCCGATACGTACATGAATTTGATAAGTCAATACCTTTTTAAAAGGAGACTATGTTGAAAACTATAAGTTCTTGATAAAAAAAAAGTGATAAAAAAAAGTCACTGACTAAACTTTCCTGATACATCGTGTCTAACAAAAATTTAATTATTTATCAAGTATTAGATACTATATGTATGTTTATGGTAAATAAACTACATCAATAAAAACTTACTATCCAATACTATGAAAAAATGTTAGGAATTCAAAATATTTTTTATATAAAAAAAACTTTTTAAAATCTTTGCATTTTTGTAATCCTTTCTTCTAGGAATGGAATATATGGCTTATAGGGGGGGCTTATGTCAGCTCATAAAAAAATTTATGAATAATAGAAATAAGATGTAAAATGATGTATATAGTAACTTATAAAATATGTTTACAAAGTTTTATTAAGAAAGATAAGAATGATAAGTATGCATACGAAGTAGATAATGGATAATAATTCTAATCTTTTGCATATATTACGAGCATATATTATTTGTATATATTATTGATATAAGGTATATGTTTCAGGTAATGCATTTAATTCACTGAATTTAATCTGCGCATTTTGTATGCTTTAGGCATAAATCCGCTCTCTAAAAGTGCCGCATATTCCAAATATATATATATACAAGCATCAAGACAAAGAATACAAGAGTTAAACATATGTATTTTACCTAAACCTGTTTGCTCCAAGAGAGAAGTCCCTTAAGCTCAAAAATCGAAATTATATTTTGCATAGTTAACTAACATAATTTTGCAATTTTAAACGATTTATGGATGAATATGACTGCTTCAAAAGGAATGTGCACAAAAATTGAAATTATGTGATTATGAAAGCGTATTAATAGTGCATAAATCCTGCGTATTTTATTTTTCAGATTGGTTGCTATATATATGTATATTAACATATGGGAGGACTGACTGATAGCCTACTCAGTCCTCCCACAAAAAAATTTTTTTTATGTAACTAAACGAAATGAGCGCAAAAATTTTTTTTGCGGATTTTGAAAGCGCATAAATAGCACATTATTGTATAATTTATTCATTAAGATATAGTTAAGTGGAGGGGGAAGGGGAAGAGCAGCTAGGCAGACATCTACCTATATATATATATATGTGTATATATATATATATATATATATATACACCAAATAACCATTAAGCCTTTTGTATTTCCTACAGCAGTAATCATTTTATATGAATTATGATTGCGCTCTTTATTACTTTAACTTTGATTCAAATGACAGTGGTTTTATTAACATTAATAATAAAAAAATTGATATCGTAACGAAATTCGAATATAACACAAAGGCATATAATAGAGTGATTGCGTGTAAATTATTCTTATTTTTTCTGTTTTTTTTTTCTGATTTTTGCGACGTAAATCACAAAAGTCAGAAAAATCGTAATCCCCTCATAGTATAAATACTGAAGTTATTCTAATTGTTGATACAGTATCAATGATAAGATATTGACATTATCGATTAATAAATATAGAACGTATAATGTATATATTGGCTATGTTTAGAAAACACAACGGAAAATTCGTTGTATTGGTGATATGTGTTTCTAAATTTATCATGAATCTAAAGGTCTGTTTCCATCACAGGCAATAATTATTAAGCGCTTATTCAACTATTTTATTTTCTGAATGTAATTATCATAATTATTTACATAAATTTTATTTATTTTTCACGATTTTGGAAATAATACTTTGTCAAGTTATTCATTTGTGAAAGATAAATTATAAAACGAATCTGATTAAAACGCGAAGAGGTATCTTTTTAAAGTTTTATTTTGCACTGTTCTATATTACAAAAGAGCTAATAAAGTATGGAGTTATTATTATGCAGCAATTATACTGACAGTCGTTTTCTCTCTCTTCTATATATATTTTATTATATATTTAT
>NW_017259185.1:2257207-2282534 GCF_001594045.1 Atta colombica
TTGTCGATAAATAAATCTTTTGTCTTTATCGACAAGTTAAAATTATATTAAACCAAAGGAAGTTACGAACAAAATATATTTTTGCCAACACGAATTTTGTGTAAAGCACGTATCGCTTGAAATTTGTTCAACAATTTTGCTGTTGTGGTAAACTTGTCAGCCATTGGCTTGAAGCAAGTGAACGATGCTGTACCGAAAGTTGCGGGAATAAATGTTCCGCGTCAATTGATATCCGAGTGTATTTCGCGCATCTCCGCCGTGGACATTGCACGCTACCAGAATATTAAGTAGTTCGTTTGGATACCGATTCCCGGGACGAATAGAAGCATAGCTAACGAGGATGACTCGGGAGACTGCTCGATGAGATGCGGAGCTTTAAAAATTCAATTTGCCAGTTCCATGTGAGGTTTGCCTAATTTAGGAATATTTTAATAGTCGAATGTAAATTAAACTCGAGAAAGTGTAAATAGTTATAGATAAGTAAAAATAAATTTATTTATTAAAAGCGTTTTTTATATTCCGTTAATATTATATTTAGATAAATATGACATAACAGGCAGCGTTGTTACAAATGTCAACCTAAAATAATAATTCTTTGCAATTTCAGTTTCTTTTATATTTGTAATAAATCCCAGTCTTTTGTTTTTTTGTTACTTTGATTCTTATAAGTACAATAATTATAAATATTTAAAACAATATTTCTTTAAAAAATAATAAGTACAACGGAGTGTAATAATTGTATAGATTAAGAGATATGAGTAATGCAAATGATGTGAGAGGAAATCTCTTTTAGTTTCTATTATTTTATAAATATCTTTCTCATTTTTATTTATATTTTAAATCTTGCTGATTTGTCTTGTACGAAGTATAAAAGTCTCTCACGGTTTAAAAAGGAAGCATGAAATTAACGGGAAAATACCTTCACGGCAATCATCGTGTTTTTCGCTAATGCTCGAATACGTCGAAGTCTTGGGAAGAATAATGCTCTCGAATATCTGACACCAATATCCGCAAAGTCGAGAGAGGAAATACCACCGACGCGATTTCGATTATTTCGTGCTACGAACGTCATTCGTCAAATCGGAATAATTTCGTTAAATTGGAGTGCCAATTGCGAAACGAAAGCAGAGAGATACTCGTATTTTCTTTAATATGTCACGCAAAATATCTTGTTAAGAAAAAGCATTGGAGTTAATTTTTTTCGATGTTTGTACATAATTATGTGCTTGTTTGACAAATTTCCATCCATTACTGCTAAAATTTTCATTTAATGATCGAAATAATAAATCAAGAATATAAGAATTTTAAAATAAATGGATAATAAATGAAAAATAAATATATGTATATATATATATATATATAAAACATTTGGGATTGTGAATAATTAACTTGTTTGCGTTTTGAGTTATTAATAAAATAATTTTCTTTATGAAATTATAGTCATAACAGTTGAATAATAAATTTTAGTTGTACTTAATTTACTTTGTATCATAATATTACTACATTAATGTGGCGGTATGTAGAAATTATACGTTAATATTCAAATAATTATATATTTAGATAATAATATTCTATAATTATTTAAAAGCTTTGAAAGCGTTACCAACACAGTTATTGTGCTACATCTTAAATAGACGTTGAAAAAGACATTATGAAATAAAAAGATGAAAAAATGTTCAACAGAGAAATAAAATGAAGAATGGATAAATGAAGAAAAAAATTGTCGAAATTTTTCTCAAATAATCGCCAATGGTGTACGTTAAAAGAATGGATTGGGGAATATATATTCGTGGACGTTATGTCGTACGAGGGTTGGTATAGCTCGTTCTGCTTTCCACTCTGTTAAATTTTCGCTCGCTACCGCGTCAGAAAAGCCTCGTTCGCCTCTTTTGCACGCGTAGATTGGGGCTGGAAAAAAAGTTTCAATCTCCCACGAAACAAGCTTTCACCAACGTCATAAAAGTGGCCCGGCAGTATATTGACGCGCTCTCATCGCAATTTGTAATCCGGCGATGATGCATCGACAATGCGTAATGAATAATAACATTCGATCTACAATAGGTATCGCATGCAATAATTAACAAGAGAAAGGAAGGCAGAAAATTGTAGAAAAGTATATTTAATTACCTAAATTTTTTGATAAAAAAAAAAATTAATTTTTTTTTAAACTGAATAAATCAAAACCTATGAATTTTTTAGTTAATAATACAATTTATATGCATAATTCGTGTAAATTTACCGAGTGTATATAGAAATTAATTTGTGTATTTTATTTAAGTGGTTTATTTAAAAAATTGTTTATTTCTGTTGCTTTTAGGACTGCGAAAATTTATATACTAAAAGGAAATGGATTACTAGTAAAATAGTAGCTTTATGTCCCAATATTTCGCAAGTTACCCGAAGTAGCAGCTGTGTCTGACCGTGCACGGTGCGCATTCACTTGCTTGCCGTTAGTAGTGCAGGCATGATAAGGTCGGCCATTTGGCTGACCACTTTCAGATATTACCACTTACAGCTTCCGCCGTGTTCCCAACTTAATACGAACGATCATATTCCTGGCTTATGTTCCATAGCCGCGTTCACGTACACTATAAATCATTGTTTACGATCTATTCGAGATTGGATGTACTTTAGTAATAATTCCATGTCTTAGACGCCTCAAATTACACGGAATACGCATGCGAGGAACGTGATACCAAAATATTATCAAGATATGATTTACACATTGTTTTATCATACGGCAAAGCTTCTAGTTTTGTATAAAACTAGAAGATATAATTTCCGTTTTATAGAAGATTAATAGTTTTTTATGAGAAAATATCAGTATTATTGTATAATTTATTATTGTGTCGCTGAAGGAGAATTGTTAATACGATACAGTTGGTGGTGATTTACCATTTTACCATTTCATCGATATAATCAGTCATAGTATCACGCAATGGTAACGTTACACATTATATATTCATTGCATTAAGTAAGAAGATAGTAAAATTTCTTTCCATAGATACATATGATAAACATTATACCAATCTACATACGACGCACATGAAATTATATATTTTGATATAATAACAATATATTTTATCACTTCGAATTCAATTTCAAGTCACGGAACGACATAAATGATTTCCATTTAATATGTTGGTACTAATTACTGCTTCGTCGTTATTATTAATAGCAGTACCACATGCAAAATTAATGCCATTAATATTTTCTAGAATATATCTCGAATGTTGAACAAATTTTTCCGCCTCGCTAATTACACAGTTGTTTATCGTAAATGAAGCAATGTTTCATCATCCCGCGAGCGCAGTCATTACTTCGCTTTGCGTCGTCTACCATGTTGCTGTGCACATTATGTCGGCATATATTACAGTAACTCTACACGCACGCCAAAGTATCGCAAAGTAAAGTTTGTAGCCGCATCACCGAGTTGTTTGCGCCATTTATTAGTCTCAGCGGTACTTTGCTTCTTCTTTTTATTGATTCTCTTGTCGCGCATCAGTTATTTTCTATCTATCTTCTATCTACTTTGCAGTAAATATTCTAAACACTGATTTCAATTTTTCACTTTTCTTTTAAATTTTTTATTTATCATCAAAACTTCGTGATTTCTGACGACAATTTTCGTATACATAAGTACAAAACATATATAAGATTTAAATCAGCAGCAGAGGAAAAAAGTTAAGATATAGGATTTGTAATAATAGGAAAAGTATGTCATGTGTGAATAAGTAATAGGTTATTAAGGGAACAAACGCTGAATTAAAGGAAACAGTAATATGTAGTGTAGTATAAAGAATTTAAGAATATTCCTATATATTGGTTCTAAAATTCTCTTATATTGGTTCTACTTCGTCTTATGATAAAAGTAGTTTAAATATAATAGTTATTGTAAGGAGCGTTTGCAAGATTAGACTTAAAGATATGGATGGATATGTGTTAAATTTATTTTTGTAAATCAAGTCCTTTCCCTGACAATGCAAGCTGAAATAAATTTTAGTCTATAAGATATTCTATTTAAATCGAAATGATACTTCTTGCTATCGTTTTAATCAACAAGCCGGATTTTGTGATTTCCTTTCTTTGCATTATCAAACGAACAATTTCAAATTTTGTTTTTTTTTTTCCGACAATAGTCGGAGGTATTCCAGGCTGCAGTAGTAGCAGCGGCAGCTGCAGCCGCGGGTGGCGGTGGCCAGCAACCAGCACCAACACCAGGCGGTGGCAATGAGACCAATCCCGAAGGTGGAGTGGAAGCTACTGCGTTGGTACCTGTCACGTCAGGCGCGACGACACCCGCGACAGCGACACAAGGCACCGACCTCAAAGGTCAACCAAAACGCTTGCACGTCAGCAACATACCTTTTCGTTTCCGAGACCCTGACCTCAGGGCAATGTTTGGGGTAAATAGTACAATTTTTTCTCACCACTTGTTCATGTTTTTATTATTCAGTGTCTTTATATTTGCTTTTGTTGGTGGGAGATTGCTCGCCTTCCACTCTTTCGATTGTGATGTAGATAAAAGGAAAAATAAATGTATACACATTATTATTCTGTTATTTTCTTGCCTCTTTTAATAAAAAATAAAAATATTTTTAACGAACTATAAAAAATAATAGAAAATGATAGAAAGCTTCTAGAAACAAATATTTTTTTGTTTTATATATACCGATAATAATTTGCACGATTTAATTCTATTAATGTGGAAAAGTTTATATCAAATTTCCTTTTTTATGCAAAATTTATCATATAATTTATATTAGTAATATTAACATATATATATATAATAAATTACGTTATTATATATTATTTTTATATATCTTTTATATTTTATGTTCCGCTATTAATATTAAGCGCATACTTTAATATTCTGAATTTGGTAAATATTTCTCCTTTCAGCAATTTGGGCCAATCCTTGATGTGGAAATTATATTTAACGAAAGGGGAAGCAAGGTAAGCTCACGTCGCCCTTAGGCTGCGAGCCACCCCTATCAACCCCTAATAATATTGCTACTTCTAAGCTAATATCATATCCAACGAAATTCTCGCATCCAGAACGAATGTTATTTCTCATATTTTTTTCTAAATTCACATCTTAATTAATAATAAAAGCCATACATATCCATGTACATAAACACAATTAAATAAAATATTTATTTTTTTTAATTTGAAATATTTATCTTTCATGTATTGTTATTGATAATTTGAAAAACAAATTGAAATGTCTTTATATTACGTGCTTTCGCAACAATTTTCAGAATGTTTATCATGCATTTGATGTTATTTTGTCATTCATCTTCTTTCTCGCGTGTAGTTGCCATATCAGTGACAACCACGAAAGCACCGTGCACGTGACTCGTTTTTCTATCACGTGGTAGTTCCTCTCGTTCATTTATTGGAAAAGTTTTCCGCAGAACGCCGACGAACGTTCTGGATGCGAGGATGTCGCGGGGATCGTAATGATCTTGTTAACGGATGCAGCAGCACGAACAACGGTCCATCGTATGTATATATATGTATGTATATATATATATATATATATATATATCTTCGATACGAAGAGAGGAGGCTGAAGAACTAATATTACATGCCGGAAAAACAGCGATATTCCTTGATGAGAATACGAGAACGTGCTGCTGCAACTGTACTGCGTGTACACGTTTCTTTGCAGCGCGATGGCGACATTCCGTTACAAGCTCACACTGATCTTGATAAAAAGTACTTTGCCAAGTACGAAGTGCCATTGTCAGTTATCAATTTTCTTTTTCGTCGATATTATGTATAATTCTTGACTGTGATTTAGGCTTCTATATCCATTTCGGTCCAATATGAATTAACTTTAATCTCGGTTTAATTTACTCTGTATCTTTTTCTTAAAATAGGAAGTAAGTTAAACCAAGAAAGTTAATTTACATTGATAGAAATACAGATAATTTTTCGAGAATTTACGAATTATTAGGTCTTATTTTCATATCGATTATTTTCATTATTAGCCAGATCTATACTTATTTCCTTTCGAAAAATCGTGAAAGGTAACTATTGATTCGCGACAGAAGTCAGAAAACATCATGCGAGACGTGTAGTCGCGATTGCCGATCGTTTATATAAATGATATTGGGAAAACAGGAAGTTTTAAAGAAAAAGGTAACACTCGCGTTACATACGGATTTGTAATGCAAATTGCTTTCACTGTGGATGACAACGGAGATCGGGATAAGATCCGCAGTAATACATCGTGTCGACAGCTGGCATCCGGCGAATTGGACGGAGTGCATATTCAATTCTCGCGTCCAGTACACTCAAGTGCACTTCATCAAGTCGCACCGGTAACCCAGTATCCCAATGGCGTCTGTCGACGTCACGTGTGGCGACCTACTGTTGATTAGATGCACGAGGTCGCGTCTCAAGACTTAATGTACCAACTCGGAATATCTTGATATTTATGGATGTTATCCCTCGTCAAATTTTTTAAGCATCTCGACATGTCAAGAACTATTCCCTGAAAAATTGTTCTCCGATCGTTAATCATCTTTTATCGGTGTTATGAATCTGGATAAACACTTCCAATTTTTTTGTGTCTGTTTTAAAAGACTGAGATCTTCTTTTATGCTCGAAATAGAACTCAAATTTCTTTATCGGTTCTTAATCTTCTTCGGTTAATTCTCTTAACATCTCGACAAAAAATGTTTATAAATATTTCTGTAATAAAAATGAGAAGATAATCCTCTTTTCAGACAGTCGCAAGACTGATATCTCCAATCCACAAATGTTAATTTTTTTTCTATTAAATCATAATTTTCAAGTTTAGTTTACTTAAAACAATGAATATATTCATCAAAAATTATTTCACTTATGAGGGTTGCATGGAAGGAGGCGATCTACAAATAATGCTTATAAGCAAACATTTGCACACGATACTTCCGGCTAGTTAAAGTACAAAGTTGAAGTAACTCTCATGTAACTCGTGTATAAGAGTATTATGAGAAACAAGTTGTGTTCGATCGTTTCTCAAGAAATCTCAGAATATCTTTAACCTCATATTACATTTTATGCTTTCGTCATCGATAATGCTTTCGTCATCGATGTCACTTGCTTTGCAATGAAAGGAGCAAAGTCACGCAAACCGATATTATACTTCTTAACGTATTATGCTTTTTCTCTTGCGTTCTACCCTACAATTCACTTCCCGAATGAATTCTTGCCGGCATTGTTACTATTTTAAGATCTGCAACATCGATTTTCTCATTATACATTAACATATATTGTTGCCAATTACCATGATTACTCTGTAATCAATTAATACGTAAGCAAAAGCTTAACAACGTTTGCCGGAAATAGAAATGATATTTCGATATTTGATTAGAATCTAACATCAAATTTATGATTTAAATCCACGGTTTTACAGTTGTTTTATCGATATGTTAATATTGGAGTGACGTCGAGAGAGCTTGCTAAGAACTCGCAATTGCACGTGTTTGCTGTCGATTAGACGATTATAGTTGAATCCGGTCCGTCTGGGTCGTGACGGGTTGTACAGACAGGAAGTCGATGTCGCTTCGCATCCGTACTTGTAACGACCAATCACGGGACCGTGATGTAGAACGCGAAATGGACTACTTCCAGTTTCCGGAGGGCGGAACGCGTCGACGACGACAGAGCTAATTAAACTCTCGCGCGACTTGCAATTTGCAACACCTAACACGTTCGGTGAGGCACTAGCCGCGAAATCGGGCGCGACGCGCATTTTTATTTCTTGCCCACTCGTATTGCGACTTAATCGGCGTGGATCGGTCGCGTGAAAGCGGCTTAATCGAGTGCACATGAAAAAGGAAGAAAGAAAATCCTGTGATAAGGGAACACGATCAGGCACTCGAGCCCGATACAGCTAATAATTCGTTGCCGTATTACGGTCAATTTGTTACTCATTCCCGGTGTTCACGTGACTGACTGCCAGCCGTAATAATGTAGTCCATGTGAGGTATAATCCGGTCTCGTTTTTGTCGTTCTTTTTTTACCACCATCTCGCCACGCATAATCTAACATTTGCATAGGAATAAGATACTTATGTGAACTACGCGAGATTCTTAAAGAGATTAACACATACACGTCAAATTGCACTTGATATAAAAAAAAAACAATGATAATCTCACAACACATAATCTCACGGCGATATTGACGATGTATGACGTGCACCTTGCAATTACTGTATATACCTATGCTAGTTGCATCAAGCGAGTCATTCCGCGAGCGAACAATTTCGCATGTTAGATACGCGTACATGTCAGGTAGAAATCCTGCTATCAGTATCAACGACAATGGCACTATCGTCTTGCCCTTTGCAATGCAAATATCTTTTGCGAGGTCGACGTCGTGCTGGCACGCGGTAAAGCACACGTAGAATTTACTTCAAACGGCATAAGTGTCGCCATCGCTTTTAGTGCTTAAGCGATTCCGAAGGCGTGACAGGATCTGATACTTCAGCAGCACGCTATTAACGGACGAGTGAATAATTATTATATTATATTAAGCTAAGACTTGAGGTCTTAAAAACACATCTGTGTCATTGTTATCACGATTGTTAAACGAATGTTTTTACAAAATCTGTAAAATCTTTTTCTGAAATATTGCAACTTGCTATCTGCGTGCTTATTTATTGTGTCAGTAAAAAATTTTTTAAAGCGGAAAATGTGTAATATTTATAATATAAAAATATATAACGAGAAAAAACTTATCAGAGATTCAATATTTTAATCGAGAAAGATTGATGATTATTTTTTTATTTACGCGTGTACAGTTCGCGTACAATTTGGAGATTAATGATTTTTTTCGTACGATTTGGAGAATAATGATTTTTAAAGCGAAAAGATCCTGTCACGAACTTCGGCATAAATTTTTCATTCGTCACATTGCTTTTGTAGAGTGCACGTGAAACGATGATTTCACGCGTTCGATTTGATAGTTGATTCGATACTAACGCTTTTCGTTATCAATGGAATTTAAAAAAAAAGAGAAAAAAGAACATCTCTTGCATGCTGCAAAAGCAACGTGCCATTAGTGATAAAACAAGCGAGTGAGTGATCGTGTGTGATTCTATGAGAGAGACCTTTTCTCGAAAGCTTCGTCAATGTAAATGGAATGTGGCATCCCTAATGAAGTGCAGCATTTTGGAAAAAGAGATACTTTGAAGCCAAGGTGGGAAAAGAGCGCGAACCGAGAGTCTCCTCCGAATCTCTCGAAATTTACTCATATATATCTATAAATATGTATCTAAATATATTTACAAATGTAATTTAACAAAAGAATCAATAATTAATGAATACAGAAAAATTAATTACAATGTTATCGTTGTCAATATTAATTGAAGGATAAAACGAATATTTTCATCGCAAAATGCGATTAGTATTTCAAGGTGCTCGGTACGCGCGCTTTTCCGACACCACGTATGTGCCAATGACACGTACATACATATAAATATAACCAATGGTGTTAGTTCTCGTAGTTGTTAGACGAGCTGTTGCATTTTTACTAGCTAGCCTTCCGCATTTTATCATTATTTAGCTCCCATTGGTTATAAGGCTGGTCGTTCCACCTCGTACACCGTGTCCGTAGCTGCCTGTGATGAATCAGTATCCGTTCGCGAAAAATTTCAGAAAGTAGCGTTAATATAATTGTTACTCATGCGGCCAATTCATTTTCGAACAATTACGATGCTCGCCGCATTTAGAAATTCAATCTCGAAAGTATAACTAGTTAACTTTATATGACTTTACTGATCGATTTATATTAATTTAGATAAAAGTATAATATTCGATAAATAAATTATAGAAAAATTCATGAAAAATATGAATGAGCAAATAAATATTATTTTGCGCATGAAAATGTATAATTAAAGGAATAAAGATTCCACGAAGAGAATGAAACATGCGCTGAAATTTGTTTCGCGTGTTTTTTTTATTGCGACAGCGAATGAAGATTAAGTGTCTCAACGGTAATCTCGGCAGCGACGAACACAAAGTGTAAACGGGTGACTCGGCCGCCGTCACTTTCGGTCGCGGAGGAGACCCTCGGGAGATGCTGCCCATTTGATTTGATGAAACTTTGTCGCGTCTCTTTCCCAAAGCTGTTTCTAACCAAATCCCATTGTTCCTGTCGTCGTCCCCTACGAGTAGTCCCAAGGAATTTCGAGGTGTATTTAGAGCCAGAAGAGTCACGCGACTTCAAGAGAGATAAAACGAAGGGGACTGAGTAAGATTACAGAGGAGAGGCAGGAAGAAGATTCATCCCGATCATGGGATCGAAGATCCATCCTCTCCTTAGTTTTCCGGGATCAGACCGATTGTCCATTGAAAATTAGCCGCTGTTCACACACGAAATGGTTCACACCGCGGCGAGTCTTTTTTTTTTACTAATCCACCTGCAATATAAACAGCATGATACGTATATATAATACTATTGCATCTTCCAAAGTTTATTCCGGTGTACGCGTATATGACGACGTCGTCCGTATACGTGTATACGCATTATACGTATATACTTCTATCTGATTGTTATCATTATTATATATGTAAATAGTAGCCGCACGCTTTTGTCTAGGCGAATCAAAGGTATATAATAAACGGCCCATGCTTCTACCTCTTTTATTAATCACGTATGTGTCTTAGGATAGAGAAACGCTGCTTATGACTCCGCCGTTCCTACTTTTTTTTTTTTAATCTTTTTGTCTCTCTTAAAGGCGGATCTCACACCGTTGGCTCCTCGTTGCAACGAGTACTACTGTTATTATATCCACCTAGAACCATCCGAAACCATCCTCTCATCTCTTGTGTATAATCCGGACGTCCGGTCTGATCTCGCGAAAGATTGCAATTCTATAATCTTACCATTAGAATTTAATTGCGAGGGATAATTGTGAATGAATTATCTGTAATCGTATTGTTATTAATAATTACGCTATTATTGCTTTTAATTATATTTTGTTAATTAACAATTAATTGTGCGAATTGAAGTTATAATGAGACAGCAATATATGTTATTAATTTATTGTTACGCTATGAGAGTTTCATTAAAAGGATCAATGCTGTCAATTAGAATGAAGACACTTTTAAACAAGATGATTTAGAATTCTATTGTAGAGAAAATATATTTTCGCAGAGAATTATATTTTCTCTATAGAATTAATTGATTTCTCTCTATACAGAAAATATTGACTAGAAGATATTAATTTATTATTAACAAAAATATTTACGGAAAGCTAAATAGCTTCGATAACACCTCGAAATTCTCTGGCTCCTTCCATTCCTAAGCATTTTTACTAACAATTCGTGTTCAACGATCTCTTAAAGTTAGGAAAAAAAAGAAAGCAACAGAAAGAGAGTTAATGTATGAAAAAAGAAAAAAAGGGAGAAAGAGACGAAAGAGAAAAAAGAAATCTCTCGTGCTATTTCCATTATCACAAACACACACGCACATCCACCTTATCTCTTAACTCACCCTCTATATATATTTATATAATCTTGAATCTCGTATTGTTTTGTGCGCTTTATATCGCTGTTTGCCAGCTTCGGTCACAACTTCAAATATTCTTCAAGCTCCCATTTTTCTATCCTGTCCTATCTGTGATTCCCACAAACTCCATCCTAATCCCTTAACATTTCTCCGTCTTCGCCTTCGTAACTATTGAGACATACACGACACACGTTGACAAATCCGTGACATACAAAACAAAATATCAGTGTTACAAACGACCAATCGCTCGTCATCGATTTTTTTACGTGGTAAATTAATTTCTTTTTCTTTACGTTGATTTTTCTTCTTTTTTTTTTCGACTACTTGCCGTTTCCCTAATGAACGATTATTGCCTGTCCGAGATACGTACGGCCACTATCTCCCACCGGGTGTCTATTACTTTCGTCGGAAGTGCAGTGAACGTCGCGATCCTCGCATTCGTCTTCATTCTTTTCTACTCTTTCGCCAGCACTATTGCCATCTGCGCGCGCGTTTTCGTTTCTTTCTAAAGCACGGCGGTTTTCTACTTCCGGTACCGAGGAACGAGAAAATATCGCGCATTAGCTCTGTGCACCGAATGCATCGCGCACGCCGCGTACTTACGCTTTCTTTGTATTTTTACGAGTGCTCTATTTTTAATGCGATGCGATTCTGTGGAAATCTGCTGGCTAATCAAAAGGGAAATATTGTGCTCATAAAAATATATCTGTGCCGTAAGTATTCGATATTATCGTTTTCGTAAAAAAAGAGATTGATAATAGCTACCAAATGTTAAGTAAAGTAATTCTAATCAAATATTTGATTAATATATAACCAAAAATAGTTTCATTTTTCTATAAATATTTAGTATATTATTAACGGATTATATTATTATGTTTGGTGATATTTACTAAATATGTGTATTTAGAAAAGTAAAATTATTTTTAGTTTTATTAACCGAACATTTGATTCGAATTATTTCACTCAACATTTGGCAATTATTATCAAATTTTCTTAAATTTAAATAAAGAAATGAACGTAATGTGAATCGGTGATGCAAAGTGCAAATCGGCAAAGAGATAGATCTTTTCGCGTGTTCGAGAGAGAGGATACACGAGACATTCGGGAAAATTCCATACACATTCATTCATTTGAAAGAAAGAGAGGAAGAGAGATAGAAAGCAAGAGAAAGAGAGAAAAGCGAGCTTCTCATCCTCTCCGTATAAGCCACGAAGTAAACAGGCCTCTCCGTATCTTTGATCCCAACACCTCGTTAACATTCACGCATTATATTGACATTAATGTATTGGTTAATCAATTGTTTTGACTTGGTTGTTCATTGAGAAATAGCTGTTCTTTTGGAACACTCACACGCACACGCTCACACCCGGTCGGCGCGCGAAGTAGTGTTAATATCTTTTTTATTCTGTCTTGCTATGTTTCGCACCTCACTGTTAATTAATTGGGTAATTATTATATTGTTACTCGCCATGCTGTCATTGACTCGCTCGTATACGTCTGTACTTACATACATACGTACATATACACACATATGGTACATACAGATACACGCGCGAGTAAACACGTAGAGACCACGTACACATTTTATCCCGAATGATATCGGTGTGTCGTTTAGGCGTCGTCACTTCTTGTTTGCACAATATTAGTAGATTGATTATCAATTTGATAGTGCAACATGTGCACCAGGGTTGATCGAGTTTCATCATAGATCAGTGAAGTCTTCGTTTGAGAGAGGAGTCTTGAAAAGGTGACAGAATTCGAGGATAATTTTACGTTTTTTCAAAAAATTATCTTTCACGTTCAAATATCCTCCTTATAGTAATGAAAGTAAAGATCTCTGTGAAATATTTTCTTGTTTTCAATTCAATCGTATAATTTTTTTAATTGAAACATTAATTGTCTATTATTCGTTAAATGTATATTATAAATGTCAGTAAATCGGTAATTATCGATTATTTTTTATTCCTGTTAATCGTTAATTAATGATATCCTCGACTCGCGGCACCTTTCTAAAAGATCCTTTCGTTCGCGAGTTAACGATCAGTAGCTACAAGTAGACAGATTGAGCTCTCCGTTTTGCGTACTAACCTCATCTCGAGGGCAAGGAATGCGATTATTAACACAACTACCTTAACGCGAGCCGGAGGATATTGTTCTCTTCGGGGCACGATCGCAAAGCGCTGCTGCAAGTGTGTATGCGGGATTACTTAATAAGTAGGCTTCTTTTTCACGAGTAACTGGAGTTCGTGCACGTGTCGGATGTTAATATTATCTACTCTTTATTTTCTCTCCTTTTTTTTTAATTTCACATACAAGCTTGCATGGGCAGAGTCACACATTTGTCAGGGGCGTATGTCAATATCGCCACCTTTAACGGAATGATCACCTTGTAAGTAGAAATAACGTAACGCCGTGGTAACGAGAACCGGCTATAACAGTCTTTTTATTTATTGTAAATAAGCACGCACGTTTTTTCTAGTCGTGACGATTGCAGCACTACGCTGAAAAATGAAGACGTGTGCCTGGCCGATATTTCGCGAGAACTCGCAATATTACAGCGAAACGCCACGAATATGATACGATTGAGAATAATCGATAATCATTTCTACGAATAATTAATAACGAGTTATGAATTGTCAACTACATTTCCACCTCGGATGAAATTCTTCGTGCTTAAACGATAAATTCCTTTCTGCGTTTTTTTTTCCGCATATTTCGCATATCTTTTTTTCGCCGTTCTGACTAAACGAGTCGAGCGTAACGGGGTTTCCTGGAAAAATATAAATCTCCGCTAAAATGTCGGTATCACACTTTTCTGAGCGACATAGAAAAGAGAGAAGAGACGTGCGCTCGCGCGCTGTCTGGGGGAACGGTTACTTTACGTCCGTCGCAATTAAACCTCACTGCTATATTACGGCAGGTGCAGTAATTAATCACAGCCGCGAAGAAGCAATTAGTCATCCGCCTCGCCTGGCGTCTTCTTTACTACGCGAGAGTATATGTCTGCCGGTGCAAAACTTGGTTGTTCGCGTAGTTCGAAGTGTGTAATTTAGAACCAATTACATTCCGATGTGAGTCCGCTAATACTGATAGATGCGTAACGTAGACCTTCGATTGATGTTCCCCTCTTTTTCAGACGTCACAATCGTTCGCGCATATCATTATATCATTGTTGTAAATGCGTCAGCCATAATGTCTATCAATGTCGATTTTGCCATTAGGGAAAGTCGTGTAGTTATTTGTACACTGTACAAATTACGGACGAAAATCGTATCGGGAGCGGTAATTATCCGGTCGAATGTGGCAACGCTTAGAATATCGCAACTCTTGAGCGAGCGCACGTTTCCTCAGTTTATGAAAAATGCGATTTATCACGCGTACCTGTCCCGATTTTAATCTCAAGCGTGACGACTTCGATTAGAATTCTTGGTTTAAGCTGCTATTTGTGTTAGACTTTATCGGATTTGTCGAGAATAAAGCATTGTGAAGATAAAAGTATTCAACCTGGAAATTGCTTAATTGTTTAGCCCTGTTAATTTATTTGGATCTATTTGACCTAAAATATAATATATTATATTTTTACAATACTAATATATTATTTAAACTTTTTCTCTAGTATTTATTTTATTCGTTAATGTATGAACTTTTTTTGTGAAATTTTTAATTTAATTTTTTTATAGCTTTTTTTAGAACTTTTTAATCGTATTGTTCCAAATGGTATGATTGTACAGTAAATTTAAATAGACTAGTATAGGGTTAAGGATATTTGTGTAATAATATCTTACGCAATTTTTGTTGCATTTAATTCTATTTTTTTATAAAAGTATTATTATCTTGTATGATAATGCGTTTAATTTCGACATTATTTTTTCATATCATACTTTTGAAGAACCTCAAATAAAAATACCTCAAATTATTTTATTTTTTGTCTAAAGCAAATCGGATCGGGAAGAAATTTTTTTATGCGTGCTTTTTTTGATTTTTGATGTATTTCGCAGGAAGTATATTCTCATAATTCGCAATATAGATATAAAAAAACGTAATCACTATAGACTATAAAAAAAAGTAATCACGTAACGAAATACACGTCGTTAAATCGAAAGTATTAAGCGATAAGAGCTTGAAAATAACCTTATTGTTACGGTTGCCGGTGATAAAAGCAAACAAACGCGCGCAATCTTTCGTCCTCATGAGAGAATTTTCGCGACGAAGCGCGGAAACAGGAAGAGGAGGAGTGTTTCTTAATCAAAAGGGTGCAAATTGCGCTCAAGTGCTCCATTATTCGTCTCCGCTCGGTGAAACCTTTTACATGGCGCACGCATATACGCGGAACAATGGCCCGACACGAAAAGAAGGAAATTATTCTTAATCGCACTTCCAGCCGCGACATCCGATTTTCATTAATGACATTTGTCCTTCGTTCTTTGACAAACGTTCACTCGTGACTAAGCACTATACGCCCGTTCGATCAACCATACAATGGACGTACAATGGACTGTATTAACCTTTAGTACACATGATTAGGTCATTCATGTCTTGCATATTCTTTTTTCTTAGAAATACTGGGAAACCTCAAGTAATTTATATCAAATTATAGCATTTATACATAATTTATTTAATACACAACTTTACAAATTATGGAAAGAACAGTTTTGCTGAATATTTACACTGAGAAAAATTTCTGAAATTGAAAATAGATGAATCAAAAGATTCTGATCATATCAATCAGAATTCTGATTATTTCAATTAGATTAGATTTAGAATGATATGAAATTTTTTTCAACTGGAATTATAATAGATATTCAATTAGAAAATTTTAATGTTTCGATACATTTTCAACCAGAATTCTAATTAAAACACTTTTTCTTCAATATAAAAAAGCTGAATACAAATCTGAAAACATAATTTTGTTGCATTATTAAAATAATTACGTAAGAATTTCAAGAATAACGAACATTGCTGCAAAAGTTTTAACATGCAACTAGCAATTAATTTGAACGTAATTATTTTGATGATCAAGTTCACAAAATTATTTTTAGATTTGCATCTATCTAAATTTTTTGATACTTCAACAAAATCATTCTTTTTATACTTTTTCTGTACTTTTAAAGATGTTAAAATATAGTATATGTTAGAATTATTTGATAATTATATAATTATAGTAAAACTAATGAAAATTAATTCAGCACACGAACGATTTATCGTGTATAATAAAGAACCAGAAAATTATCGTATGTTTAGAGTTAATGGTCAACCGGGATTGTAATGTTTCTTGTTTACGGATTCGCGAGAGAAACTATCGTTCATATTACCTGTTCGATCATCGTGTTTTTTCTGTAACTCCCAAATCATCGTAAACATGCTTACAGCTATCATGTGGTTAAGAAGCTAATCATCCTCTCATTTTCGAAAATAAATTATGTCGTAAATTATTTTATATCGTTTATATTTAAATCATATCTATATCCCCGTTTTTTTTTGTTTAGCAGCTTGTTTTGTTTTTAGTAGAATTTTACAATTTTTATTATTTTACAATTTTTCTTCTTTTACTCTCAGCTTTTTTGACGTTGATAGAATAGATAAAATATTGCAACGATATTGTTTTATACATTGTGAACGTAACGTTTCATGTTTGATGTAAAATCAAACTATGCCCGTTTTATTTTATTGTATAAACGTTTTGAATGGAAAGTTAATTCCATTAAAGATAACTTTATGAATTTTCGAAATGTATTTTTATATATTTACGTTGGGCATTAAAATGTTGTATAGATCACATGGATTGAGAAAGAAAAATAATTGATAAAAATTTTCTTGATTTTTAAATTATTCCGTTGTGCAAATATAAGATAAGAGGGTACAATTCTGAAAGAAATAAAATTTGAAACCAAATTCGAGATTCAGATTTGGAAATCTTGTTCTCATTGTGTAGAAGATATTAAAGGAGAAAAATGGTTGAGTAATTTTTATTTTTCAGGGCTAATAAAAATATTTTGACTATTTTTGCCGAACTTTTGACAAACTTTACTTACCTGACAGTAAAAATACTGGAGGTGGAAGGTAAAAAATACATTTCAATAGTAGTAAGTTTATTCAACTGATTATTACTTTACAGTAAATCTTACTATTCTTAAAACTATAAACACAAACAACTCACAAAACTTTATGTACTTTTTTTTACCGCACAATAAAGTACATTTTGTCAGCGCTAAGGCAAGAAATACTCATCGATAAAATAAATTCTATTGAAATGACAATTTACAGATTTACTTCATGAAACGTAAAAAATATTTTCCAATATGATTATAATCGGCAATCGCTTACTTATTAGAAAAATAAAGTAAATTTTACATAAGTAGATGCCTGAATGGATCTGCCAGTTTATAAAATTTACTAGGATTCTAACGCATATTAATTCACATTTTTCTATCAAATAAAAAAAATTAAACTTAAACTTTGAATATGAGATTCAAATTTTATTTTATTCAGAATTGTATCATGTTTGAAATTGTACCACTTTATCCTACATGAAGCTATATATACGAGAAGAGGTATAGCAAACCAAGAATAGACTGAATACGACGACCGACGACCGCGAATTATAGAAGTGGGATGCTGAGTGCATCGACGCCATTAAGCGCATTGCAACATGTTGCATATTCTCGAGCACGACACAAGTCGTTAAATACGCGTGACCGCAAAGATTGAATGTGTCTTTTGACATCGCGTCCGCAATTGCTTTCCGCAAGTACTTTCCGCCGCACGAAATTTCGGTGCTTGTCCTACATCTGATTTCAACGACGTGATGATTTCGTAATCAATCGACCATGTTGTACCTTTTGTCTCTCATTATCGTCCTTGTCATATTTACAACTGCAGCTTTTATTTTGTCGTACCGAATGGAAACTTCATTGTTACTGATTAACATGTATTTTCTCTGCGCTTAATTAATATATCACTTCCTGTTTTCAAGATAGTGAATATCCATTTATATTGCGTGTTTGACGGTTAAATGTACAATAATTTTCATGGATTATTGATTTATTTGATTAATTGTAAGTTGCAAATTACATCAAATCAAATCAAAGATATGATGTATAGACACAACAAATGACAGATAAATGGAAATTTAATAACGAAATGTAACTAATTAGGTTTCACGATATTCTCTGTATTTCTGCCTTTTATTTTCGTCAGAATTCATATCTATATTCTAAATTTTTTTTTTAAGCGGACAAGGAATAACAGGTTCTGAAATTAAATCGCGAGTCGCGAGATAAAAGTTCACCGCAGTATTTGCGGTTATTTCGAATTGCACCACCGCAATGTAGCGTGTAAGATGACGATCTGCGAGGCATAATAATTATAGCTGGGCGTATCGTTTCCATGGTTGCGAGTATACGCGGTTTATAGTTGTCAGCTCTAAACACTCGTGTAAGAAAGACATGGCTTTCTTGATAGAAGCTCTGATTAATAGCAAACGTGCAGCTTCGCTAAGCAGGCCATCCTGAAATGAACGACTTTGCCTCGAGCTACTCGCGAGAGTAACAACATTGAAACGGAATTTAAATTATATGTAGTTACGAATTTGACAACACTAAACGATATTTCGATATGAAAATTAATTTCCTGGAGAGAGCACATTATTTTTTAAACTCGAATATTTTTATTTTTTGTTTCATTTGTTATATAATTTCAATTCACAATCTTGACTGTATTAATTATTACAATATTCATTATACGCACTTTACACGGTGCTTGTCACTTTATTTGATAAATTATTTCTCATCGTAACAAGGGTAGTATTAAGAGAACTGATGCTAGAACTTATAATTATGACGCCGTCATAATTATACCTTCTTGTCGCGTTGGATGAAAACTTTAGTGCGCATTCTATATATATTAAAATCGTCAAAGATTTCAATGTTAAATGTATTAATATCATAGAGGAAGCAATTTCTCGTAGTGTTCGCGAAACGCGCGCGTTACGTCAGCGGAAGTAGAACGTATACGTTTTGTATCGCCCACTTAAAGAGACTCCGGCAGAATTCGTGGTGGATTAATTGCCTGATGCTTACTCTCGAATATCCGCGGCGTGCACGCCAGCTACAATTTTCCGTAGCCCGATAAGACTCTAAGGAAGTTTTCGCTTGGCATCGCGATCTCCTCGTCACGAGAACGGAGCTTAAAATACATAGGAAATACGAGCGGCCCACCGCTGGTTTTAACTCGCGATACTCATGAAAATTATCGTGAAAAAAAAGCTTCGATGAGAGATTCTCGACACGATACGCTCACATGCACTATCTTTTTCGATTCGGAATTGCAAGCGAATACGAAGTTATGTTCTATGACACGCCGTTTTGCATTGGCTGTTTCGCGCAAAATATCACCGATCGTGAAAATAAATTTATATTCGTTTGTATTTTGTATCTCGTTACGATGCAGTTCAGAATAATTTACATTAATTATAATCAAAGCACGTCATGTTTACAAATTATGTAATGTATGGGAATTTGTCTATCGATGTTATTTTTATACGAGCAATAGTAGTTTTTTTTGTAAAATTAAAAATTGAATTCAGAATCTCGAAGAAATTTTTCAAAAATAAAATTTTATAAAGAAAATACCTTATTTGCATAGAAATTTGAATTCCGAATAATGAATTTTCGATGTGTTATGACATTGATTGATATAAATGAGACTTTAATCGAACATTTATTACATTTTTCCAAATTTAAATTTCGTATTTGTGTGTATTCAGACTCATTAAAAAAATTATTAAAATTTAATACTGAACAAGATTTATCCTTGCATAATGCGAAATTTATAGATTTATAGCTTTTATAGATTTATACATTTTCTCGAATGAATATTACAATTTAATGTTATACTGCGATATTCGCAATGGGATTCGATAATTTAAATGTTACATTTTCTTCGCATCACAATTTTCTGACAAAATGGGAAATCAAATTCGATAGCAACGCGTTCTTCTAAACTGTTAACGTTTCGAAATGAATTCATAGCTGAGCGATGAAAAAATCGTTGTGTATGTATTGAATATGCAAATAAATTCTTGCGATTTGTGCCGTATCTTTGCATACGAATCCTAAAAATATCGACATGTCCGGCGCGATCATTGACAGTAATTTCTCAAGCGAATTGTTATCTCATTCGAGACTTCGCAACATGAAACCAGCGTTATGAGAAATAGCGAATAGAATATTGTTTATTACAACATCACTAAAACGATTTATAAACATTTTATAAATAAATACTTGAGAAAGAAAAGTATTTTGCAGAATGTCAAGTGTTTTTAATTATGTACGTGATGGAAAAGATAGAGATAGAAGGATAGGAATTTTAAGCACATCGAGATATTATTTTTGTATGGAGCGGCGAACTCAATTATCTTGCCATTCTTTTTCACTCTGATGAAGAAGACGCTGTTAGCTTTCTCTGGCCCAAACTTCAATTACCTTTTAAAATTTTTTAAATCTAATAGATTATATAAGAGTTACTTTTTATTTATTTATTCGTTTATTAATTTAAGAGAAAAACAGCTCATCAAGATAAAAATCTGTAAGATTCTTGTGCAATATAATTCATATCATTAAAATGCTTATCTTAACTTATCTTATTATTATTGCTGTTTCTATGAACGTCTGATTTTACATACACAGGATTGCTACAAAACTAAAATACAATAATACAACTATTCTACAGTACAATAGATGAAAAATGTAACACATATTTTTTATTCTTATTTTCTGCAGATACTTGATAATTCTGGACAAAAATGTAGGTTTATGCCGTAATTACGGATAGCCATCGGGTACAGTTTAATTAAGTGAAGTTCGCTGAAAAAACCTAGGCTTGTGTCACCTTCCCGCGCTATCTACGCAAAGAGCTCAGCCATATCATTAATTATTCGCGCCAGTCCGTTGTCCTGCGACATCCATTTCCGGTTACAAAGGAATCCCTTGTGTATATCTTGCCTGTTTGGATCTAGTTAACTCTTTGAGTCGGCGGTCCTTTTCGAAACGAACGATAATTGACATATATAATTATTATATATCCCACTGTGTTAGCCTAACGAGACTCCAATTGTAATTTAACTACGCGTTTGTGATAATTGTTAAACAAAATTATTGAATACTCGCATTTATTGATTTATACTCGAAACTGTTGAATAGATACTCGAAACTGTTGAAGAGTCTATCCATAATTTACATAAAATCATTTTCATCGTTTCTTCACTTTTCTAGTTTGTGTCCATTATTCGATAAGTGCAAATATCGATTATGAAGACAGGCAGATATTGCAAGGTGCTTGGTGGCGCGGATATTATTAAGGACAGAAATGCCGGATTAAACCGACTTTGAAATATCGTGGGTCCGGCCTTCGTGCGCGCACTCGCTCCAGTTTTGCCACGTCCGACTCATAAATCGCATTTTCCGCGATATTTCGAGGAGCGAACTGTATCCTTCACCACTGATTAGAAAACTTCGCGCTTCGCCGTTTTTCGCTCTACCCGAGGCCGTATTTGATTTGACTTTAATGCGATTTTTCGCGGTAACAGCCGCAGCTCGTAACCATCCCCGGCAACAGCTCCGTGATCCGAGGCGAGCAAAATGTATGGCGAACTCGATTATCTTGCCGTCCTTTTTCACTCTGATGAAGAAGCCACTGTTAGCTTTCTCCGGCCCAAACTTCAATTACCTAATCCTTTTAACGATAAAAGCATCTCCGATTTCAGTGCGGCATCAGGCGGAACCGTGCAATAAAATATCGCAGAATTCACGCGAATTTTTGACTTAATAATGATGCTCTTTGTGATATTTACATAACTATTTCTATCTATTATAGGAGAAATTAAACTTCGGTTTATCTCCATTCAAAGCACAGATTTCGTAGAGTTATATTTAATGGGAATGATATAAGTTATAAGATCGATTTGACGTTATCCGGAGAAACGCTGTTAAAAATTGACGTATCATGACAGCGCAATCAATCACGATCGTTTTTCTTCGACACTATCATGATTGCTCACGTATTTATACGCATTCGGGTTTCTAAAAATCTGGAAAGTTATATATTTTCACGTTTTACTAGAATTATTTATTTATTTTTAAAGATTATATATTTGATACATTTTTAAATATATGCTCAATTGATTATTATCAACTTCTTGATAAAATTCGATAAAATGGCGAGATTCGATTAATATTTCATTTTATTTGGTTTTTCACGTAACTAGCAACCTTCAAGTATTGTAAAAGTATTAATAATGAGGTCGATGATAATAGTCGACGTGTACTCATGTCTTCAGTGTTATTCCGGTGACTTCATGAATGCGAAGAGGAGAGAGAACTTACCACCATGATAATATTCAACTGAGTCGACAGCGGGTTATCATGGGGCAATATCTACGGTGGCTAGGGAGAAAACTTGACTGTACTCGAAGCAAGCGGACACCCTCGTGCAGCGCAATCGATCGTGCTCTTCCTTCGTGTGGAACTCCCGTTCTCCGCGACATGAGATAACGTACAATCGTGATGCGTGGGAGCGTGCCATGTATATCGATCTTTCTCTACCAAGTTCTTCCATTCGTACACTCCAAATTTCTCGGAGTGAACTTTCACTCCAAAAAAGTGAAAATATAACCGCTTTTGAAAAAGAAAATATTTTATTTCTTGAAAAAGAGTGACAATTTTCAAGAAGTGAAATATTTTCACTTAGAGTGAAATTTCATTTCAAGAAATTTAGAGTGTATACACCAAGTGATATATAGCAGCGTATATTTTGAATCTAAAAAAAAAAAAGAATGACAAAAGGGTTCACCCCTTCTCGAACAACGATCACGATTCTAATCTTTTTCCTACTCAATTTCCCGTTATTTTTCAGCGTCAGAAAATCCACACGAACAGTGGACAGTGACACGCACACACATACACACTTGATAGGCTCTATGCCCTTCCTGTCCTTCACCCTTATGACTACATGACTAATTGTAATCCCTTCAGTCAAGTTTTTTTTATTTTTGTTTGTTTTTCTCGTACACGCACCTCTCGATACAAGCAAGAGTCTTTAATGATATGACGATGACCGTGATATGATACGATATGATATGATATGATAATGAAATGATTAATGTGATCATGATCATGATTTCTTACCATGGTTTTTATATTTACTTATTTGTTGCACGTTGTTTGGTGCGTCTCCGTAAGCAGTATGAGGCGCTCGCAGACCCCCTGGTCGTCGACATTTCGAAACAGTGCTCCCTCATCCCTTGAAAAAACGAGGAATTAATTTATTCGAATGTCTCCGTGAGTCCTTTGATTTAAAAGCGATTCTCAACCCTTTCAAGCCCTTAGCCCAAAAAAGAATCGATATCTCGCCGTCAATTGTAATCTTTTCATTTTTGTGAAGATAAAGATTATTAGAATTAATTTTATTGTCAATTAGGTTAATTTATTAATTCATTTTTCTTTGTACATGTATTATAATTTTATGGCAAGACAATCCAGACAATCACGTATGCCATTATACAATTAAATTTCAACATTTGAAGTGTATGTATATATTTCTATGACACTTGACTTTTTAATAATCTAATTAATTGTTTAAAATGTTGTGATTTTTTTCCAGTTTTATAACAACTCTTGTTTTATTTCTGGACATTAAATGCGCGAGTTCTTAGAGTATTGTTCTGAAACTTTGAAATAATAAAGTGCGGATGATAGGATACGAATAAATGGATAGATAGCTATTCCTTTCAACTTTTGCGATAGCGGTAGAATAAGAGAAGCGCGAGATCTATGGAAAATAACAAAAAACGAGATATCCACGAAAGCTTCTGTCGCTTCGTCGCGTCTCGAGGGAGCCTCGGGAATTAATTAGCGTGTCTCGCGCGATACATAACGGTCCAGAGAGAGAAAGAGAGAGACAGCTATTGTGCATCAAAGAAATAAATAGGGCTGGCTTGGAGAAGGAAAGGTAGGGCTGAGGGTGATGGAAGGGTTCAAAGAGAAAGAGAGGAGCACAAAGGAGCTGGCCGGTGTTGCCCGCGGCGAAACGAAAGAATCGAATTTTCTGCGTCTTCCGTCCAATCTTCGATGAGAATGAGATCCTCTATTGACTCTATTCGATACGAAAATCCGTTCAAAGATCGGGAAAAGAAACTAAATGGTCGAAAAATGTATCTCGCACATAGTTCATAGTTAAACGCGACGAAGCTACATATTATGTCTTTTGACATAATGATAAATTTTAACATTTTTTGCAAAAAAATTATTGATTTTTTGTACATACTGTAGTAAAAAAGATAATTAAAAATCGATGGAAACGCGCGCGTTGTTCTTTACCGCATTAAACGAAATGAAATCGTCGCAATGCGAGACGGGGGTTGCTTTTTTTATCAGTCCTCGTTGCGCCCCGGCGATATCCTTTTCGAAATATCTTCCATGTATGTACACCCTTCCCTGCCCTCCACTCCCCCACCACTTACCTCACTAGTATGTACATATATTATTATATGTACGTAAATGAAATATATACATAACGCGCGCGCGTGTTACATGTGTACGCGCGCGCGGAGACGAAATGTCGGCCCAGCCAGTCGGCTTTTTGCGGAGCGCTGGCAGTCTGTAAGTTGAGTTTAATGCATGTTGTTTTGTCTGTCCTTGCATGCAGGGATTCGGTTTTGTAACATTCGCAAATAGTGCTGACGCGGACCGGGCACGTGAGAGGCTACACGGCACCGTGGTTGAGGGCAGAAAGATTGAGGTGTGCATGAACTTTCTTATACTTA
>NW_017259185.1:2282634-2316851 GCF_001594045.1 Atta colombica
TTTGTTTTTTTTTTCCAGGAAAGTCGAGTGGGTGCATTCCTCTATGGAATGCACGCACTTTCGATGTGAAATGGCGACCACGATCTAAAGCTCGATTCATTTGCTTATATGACGGCTTCATAAATCTGTCTTTGAATGTACGTTTTCAAATTTTGTCGAGTAACAGTGGTCGCCTGATAATTTTAAGTCCGGCACTTTGAGTCCCGAGTGTCCACTGAGCTTATAAATTAATTCTCGGATGAATTAACTGATCGTAAAAGAAATGAAACTTTATTGTTAATTTCTCGATGAAAAATCTCTGTTTATTGCGAATTTACATTTTGATATATAATAGCGTTGATGAAGAGAAGTCAAATGGATACCCGCGACGCAAAGGTCGTTAATCTAAGAGACTAGAATAAATCGCTATGCGATTGAAGGCACGAGATGCCAGACTGACGACGCCATCGTAGACACGACCGTTTTGAAACGGCTACGATTCGAGTTATCGACAGTCTACATCGCGATTCGACGGAGCCTTTTGTTCGAAAAAAGAAAGCTAGAAATATTTACTTATATCGCAATATAATTAATGAAACGCGAGTTAATTTCACGGGCTAGAGGAAGAGAAACCGGATAGAGGTAGAGAGAGAGGAAGGAGAACGATCTCGGGTCGCAGGGATTCGAGAGAAAGAGATTTCTCTCGTGGCCTGGATCAATCTGACTGATAGCCACTCGTGGATCGTATAAGTGGCGCGCCGATTGGCGGGGCTTGATCTCTGTTCGAGGGTCTCGAGTGATCCACAAATTCTCGTTCCCGATTGGCTGGTCACTTCGCCGGTGAAAATCGGTACGCGGGAGAAAGTCCTCGTCGCGATCAATGCGCGACGATCCTTTCGCGAGACGGATTTTGCTTTTATATATATGTATTCGTCTTTTTCTTTCCTCTTTCGTTATTTCTCTATCGCGAAATGACCTTAATTCATTCAATGCGTTCGCTCATGCGAGGAATCATAACTGCACCTTCTATCTCGAGCTCAGAAATTATCTTTGCTTTAACGTTCAATTATTATATACAGTAGTTGATTTTATAAGCTCTGTCGAATCGATCGAAGATAAACGAGGCGATAAAATGTGACAACGATTTTGTCAAAATGGTAACTTTAAATTTTATCATATAAGTAGAAGTATATCTTAATGTAAACAATTTCATAAATTAATAAATAATTTTGCAAATTTAAATCGGTTAAATAATTAACGTAATTCAAGCTTAATTCGAATTGATGATTGCATTTATTTGTTTCTTTTATCTCGGTTTTTTTTATATATACACATCATGCAGAATTCTGAATTCTAATAATATATATGTAGTTAACGATTAAAAGTGGCCATATAGACGCATATCTATATAGATGCAGTGAAATAATTTCGCTTTTACTAGAATCTTCAAACATTTTCATTTATAATACAGCCAACTCTCGGCTTTGATTACCGCGCTCAATTTTTGTAGCTCTCGATCGACCACGTGACAACCGCGTCATCTGCTATGTCGATGCTGATATCAAACAACAAGCCTAATTGAACAACTCGATTAATTATCTTCTCATGGCAGCTGGAGCAGCTTGTTAGGCTACACCAATCTCGTACGCGTCGCGTAAACCATCGTTTTAGCTTCATTTAGCTGGCAACCGCGTCTTCGAAATGCATCGTTTAGTGTTGCGCCAATGCGCGCGAATGGATAAAATGTTACGATGAAAATCGAGAACAAAATTAAATCGAGATAATCTTTTCTACGAAAGTAGAAAATTTATTTCATTTTCTATTTATTTCACTGCATCGATAATCATTCTACAACACTTGATATAGCTGACGGGAAGACTTCGTTTGCAATTTTGTTTTATGTTTTTAAGGCTACTGTCAAAAGGACGACGCAAAAGTAATCGCTTCTGAGAAGATAACACATCTGTCTCTGTCGTCGTTATATTGCTTTTCGGATGTAATAGGATTATATTCTTGAATCACGGCCAGTGATTACTCCTTCGGATTTTTTCCGGTTCGATAATAGCGTCCGTTTGATCAAGCAGGCCTTCTTATTGCGACTTTAATGGCTCAATTAAAGCTTGAAAGCCTGACCTTTTTGCGACTCGTCGATTTACTACACCAATGGAATTCTATTCGCGAGTTTCATAAAATTACGTAAATTTTCAAGCAGGAATTTCGCAATTCAAAGACACTTTTCTCAAATCTTTAAATCTAACATGTCATGAATTTCAGAAACCGGATGACAAAATTGTTGCCGATTTTTCCGTCTCGGGGATCTTCGTAATACTCAAAGCGAATAAAAAGAGAGACGCATCAGGATTGCTTGCCAACGTGGATTCAGAACTGTCATGTTGAACTGTCGTATTTTAAGTGCTTGCTGCAAATCCGCGCTGTTAGTACTGGCATCCCTAAAATCAGTCTTGTTAAACAAGAAAAGGGAAGATCCACGTTGGTGGGAATCCGAATGCAAAGTGAGCGAAGTTGAAGGGGTGGACGCGCTCGAAACAACGCGATAGTCGTCGGACGACGAGTAAACGAACCGCATACAAAGGAGCTGGAAAATCCGCTGATTGGACGATCTGGCCGTTGTGTTGGGTTCGGTTACTATAGGAAAGAAAGTAACCAAAAGCACAAAAGCTGAACAAAAGAAAGACAATTGCAAAATACGATCGTGTCTCACGCAGATCTCCTGTTGTTCTATAGAGAGCTTCTGCGCGAAAGAAAGAGCGAGTAAAAAGGTAGAAAAGAGAGCGAGCGAAAGACTCGTACTGAATAGTCGATTGAAAAATCTGAGAGAGCGAGCGAAAGAGAAAAATAAAAAGAAAGAGAGATCGATTCGATAAGATCGATCGATTGGTCGGGAGAAAGAGCGAGAGAGATTAACGGGCAAATGCTGATCGTGGGACACTGAGGAGGCCACTGAAAAAGAACCTCGCGAAGTGTCCGAAAAGGTAAGGAAACCATCGCAGCGGGAATCGTTTAACCGGCAAAACAAAGACCGGACTCATATGTGTATAATGAAAAATACAACTCGCACTGCCCGCTCTCTCACGCGATACATGAGAACCGTGCCATGGTCGATTTTTCACTGGTAGATTACATTTATTTCTTATTTCTCCCTTTCTCGATTACTTTTTCACACTTATTTCGCATTTTTAGTATAAGCAAATAAAATTTTTAACCGCTTTTTTATCAAACTATCTTCATCGAAGTGTACTCCTGCACGGATGACGAAGTATTAAAAAAAAAACAAAGGAAACAGAGAATTTGATTTAATAAGAGTTACAAATTTTAGAAATTGTATTTAACAGCACAAAGAAATATACTTTACAGTTTGTGAACCAAGTAGGACAAAATTACTTTAAATACTTAGTCATCCTAATTTATTTTTTTCTTTTACTTTTAATTGTTAATTTTTTTAGTCACTCAATGTTCTTTTTTTCTCCCTTTTTCGGCCGGCACACGCGTAGCGTTTACTTTCTCCTAAAAGGAAATCTTACTTGTGATATTTATATACTTTAACAGTTATATTGATATATAACTGTTAAAGTATATAACACTTTTTTAAAATATAATATTAACGTAAACTGTGTAGGTGTGTAAGGAGATACAACTTACAAAAAAAAGCTCAAGTACTTTCGCAAGTGGCAATCGAGACAATCGAAGAAACACCCTGTTAATTGGATGTGTTAATGGCGCAATAATGACACTTCTTCCACGAGCAATTTGCATTTTATTTGTATTTTATGATCGAGTTTTTTTTCAACAGAAGACAATCACGTATGCGGGTATGAAAGATCTTTGCACCGCTGCCAATTAAAACGCGCGAGTGGTTTTAAAACGATTATATCTCGTACGTCATCACTCTTGTATGGCGACGTTTGACCCGTTTCACTCGAGCGCTAAGCACCCAGGCCCTTTGTTGAATTTTCTAAGAGCCGTCATAGAGCAAGAGGTTAAAAAAGAGGCGTGGACGCTGAAACGCCAACCGAGAATAACGAGATGGTAGGTATATAGCAAAAAGAACGAGCTCTAACGAGAATTCTTTTACGCGTAATTTTCTCACGAACGTGGCGTAGCACTTTAATTGCGGAAGAGATTAGGGAACTCTTAAATTAGAGACTGCGCCTTTTTTTTCAAGTTTTTCGCGTAAAATTTCCACCAACAGAATTCCAGAGAGACATGAAATAAAAATTCGCGACGTTTGGCTGAAATCTTCCGAAATTCACGAGGACCGATATATTTATTGAAGCAATTACAAGAGGGGGAAGGGGAAGATTTAAAGAGACACACAATTAGCCTTTCGTACATCTCGTGATATTGCCTGAGGGGGAGAAAAACACTTTATAATATATAGTTAATCTCCCCTGAGAGACTTTGCCGCCATAACTTTTTAATGTTTGGATCTCCTTCAAGTTTTAAATAATTTCAAACACTAATGGTCTGTTTTTTGTTCCTGCATTAGACTAGCACTCTCTTTCTCACTTTCAACAAATATCAAATCTATCTTATTCTAGTTTCAAAAATATACACTAGTCACAGAAAACAGATCTTAGGTCGATTCGGTAACTTTGGAAACTAGATTCTCAAATAAGAAAATTCCAAAATCAACCATTGATTGTATTGATTAGATATGCGATTTTGCAAATTTCTTCGAGATAACGACAGCATAATTTAGGCGAAGGTTGCTTTTTCACGGATCAGCAAGCGGCTGCGCTTCGCATATTCGTTTCACTCGCAATTTAATGCACCCTTCAGCGGACAGGAGATCAATTCGTTCGTAAAATTTAGCGTCATTGGTTGCGATGTATTTATTCATCATTGATACATTCGGAATTAAGAAAATCGAAGAAATGAAAAAATTAAGATGGAGAAATATAAAGAAAATTAAATCATTGGGAAGAAATTTATAATATACACAAGTTTTCGACACGGAAGGAGTTTAACAGTTTAACAGTTAACGAGTTGAAACATTGTTATAACATTGAAAAAAAAAAGATTGGCTGCTGCAGCAAATTTTGATTGCATTAGTTTATCTACTGTCGGATTTCGACAGACTAACGCAATCAAAAATTGATTGTTGCAACCAATTAAAAATACTATGTTTATTATCATTATAATGCAATATTTTACCATCTAATTTGCTGCAGCAACCAATCTTTTTTTTTTTCAATGTATATACATCCACGTTTGCCAAGCGTCTACAATAATGATAATAAATATTAACGCAAATGCTAATGTTGCTTCGCGTCTATAAACTCCCCGCGCACAGCTTCGAAGCACAAATTCGCCGGAAGCATAATTCATATGGGAAGATACACGGAAGTACGCTCAGCTTGTTGCAGTCGACGGGTATTACAGATTACAGAATAAAGAGGGAATATTGTTTCCCGAGCGAAGCGGATTTTTGCTCGTTATTAATTTCTAACGACGAAACCTCTTGTCGTCGGACACGAGTTTTGCACCGCATCGAGTTCATCTATCTATTCCACCTTTTTTTCATTTCTCTCGTTTGTTATTTTCTTTGGTTCTTATGCTCAAGAGATGGAAAACGTGAATTCCTAATGGAAATGTGCAGCACAAGGCATATTTTCGATAACGAAGAATATCAAACAAGAAGAGACATATACTTTCAGAAATCGACGGTATTTGAAGTATAAAGTTCAGTATAAAGTTCGTCGTAACATTTTTATAACAAGAGACAAGATGTTTGCAGCAACCAACAGATATCACATTCAATGGCTCATTATCTTAATGAACGCTCTTTGTAATCGTCACTTCGTATTGTTCCGCGCGTCGACTCGTTACGTCTTTGAAGACTTGACTGCCTTCGTTCTTGCGCTGACTTTCTTCTACTTTCTTCTTGTTTTTCTTTCAATTTCCGGATAGGAGCTCCTTCACGAATGAGTTGCGATTTTTCACAAGATTGAGTTAAATTCGAAGTATCTTACAGTAACTTTTCTTTCATAATCGCGTCGGAATTGAAGTATTTTAGAAAACTAAGCACGTAGGCAGGATATTTTTCGATTAAACGTGATAAAATTTTTGTTCTCTTTCTATATGTTTTTGACACTATAAATTTTTGATTTCATCACGGTTGATAAGTATATAACATTCATTTATCTTCAGTCTTTTGCATATATTACACTAATGGATAGCGAATTGAAATTATGAAGATGATCTTTCTTGGCTCTGACATTCCTGTCTGTCAAGATATTACCCGAACATTTGTAATAAAAACTGGAATAGATTCGGCGATAGAATCAAAAACGTCGCGTGTAGCGGAAAATCCACACAGAACATTTGAGTCGATCGGGTTTAGGTGATAAGTGCTTATGGCAGTTCAGCTAAGGAACAGCCTCGAATGCATAATCCAACACGATTTATTGCGCGCCATGACAAATGACACAGAGGCTGCGGAAGCCTGAAATTATGTCGACCCACTAGGCAGGCGAAGAATGCAGATTAACGAGCAAGAACTGTTAAGAGAGAAAACGACAAGAAGTATCACCAAAAGAAAAGCTCTCCTGCTTTTAGCGCACGAAACTGACATTCCGTGTCGAAGCCGCGTAGAGGATAATGACGATGCTAATGCCGTAAGACGATCTAAAATAGACAGAAGAGATATAAAAAGAGGTACTGCGAGCAGAGGACGAATAAACAAATACACCACGGGTTTCGTATAAGCACGCGAGAAATTTTAGAGCGTTTTCCGCACGTGTCTAAAGAAATGAAATAAATTTGAATATATAAATAGTGAAATGAAGAAGGAATATTATTCTGATATAGTCATCGAATATGATGCTTTAACGTGTACATTACGTATGCGCTACAATTTACATAACTAGGGAAAATAAATAGACTACAGTCTTCACTTATATCCATTAGAAAAAAATATGTAAAGTTACATAAATATTATGTGTAAAAATTCATAGTAATGAAAATACAAAAAATTGTGCATTTTTATAAAAATTAATATATACTTTTAATTGTGTGAATATATCTTCATAGAAAATTATATAATGATAATATATCGTATATATTTGCATTTTTATGTTCATGCAATGGCTTAATAAAATTTAACGTAGTTTGTTGACGAAATAATACTTAAATATTTCTGTAAACTTAATCTTGATTGTAAATTTGCTTTTAAAAATTGTTAATTACTTGTGAGAAGAATACTTTTATTTGTAAGTTTTGATTTTACTTTAAATATGTGTAAATATACACTTTTAATAATAAATCCCAAATCTATTATAATTGTTGTAATTTTACATGTAATTTTTTTTAGTGCAGAGAATTATAATATTCTTGTGAATTATGTTATCCATTTTTGTTTTTTGTGCGAGAAATAGTTTGTGCTTATATGATCGCAAATGACGTAGAAGACAAGATGAAGATTTTTAAGACTCGAGGGGCTCATTGACGTTGCAAGAGAACGAAAATTATGGTTACTACACGCGCAACATGAACGTGATTTAACGAGCTTAGCCTTGGTAAAACGGTTGTTAGTTAGAGGTCGGAAAAAGCTCTTCCTGAAGTTGTAAAGGAGTAATCGACATTCTGGGTCAACGACGACGACGATGCCGGAGGATACAATGCTTTTCGCGGTAACGTGCAAACATAGCACTAGTAAAGGCAGATTGACGAATCGACGATTAAATCGCGCATGAAAAATTCATACAAAGTTCCGCGAACAGAATTGGAAAGAAGTATTTCTATATGATTTTATAATATCGTTGAAAATTCAACCGTGATGAAGACTCAAAGGAAGAGACTGTACAAATAACGTAATAAATTTCTTGAAATTATAATCTTGTTTATATTTGAAATCAAAAGATATAAACCGCGTACAAAATACGTCATATACTTAATTAAAAAGTGTGTAAATAAATAGCAGTTCAGAATATATTCAAGAGAGTGTATAAATGGATTAAAAAAAATTAAATCGGTGATGAGAAAATCTTTATCTGATAACACGAATGGACAAAGCAAAGTGAAGAAGCAGTTTCTCCATTAGGGTCACGGGTGTAGCACAGGTATCGGGTTAGTAAGCAAGCAAAATGACCAACAGAGGGACAAAGGAGAAGGGAAGTAGGACTTTGATTACCTCGTACATTTTCGCTATACGATCCTAGCATGACCCGGTAGAAGTAATGTCGGGTGGTCATAGGTTACGTACATCGCTTCCGGTATTAACGACAGGTACCTTACCGTGCCATTCTTGAACGGTCAGCCTCGTAGTCCGACGGTGGTCGAGTTTTCGGCCTTAGCAAGTCAAATTTATGCAGATGTCCGTTCGTCGAAGGCGAGCAAGCGAGGCTGCTCGAAATTTCCAAAGTGCCATTTCACTTATTCGACCGGCCGCCGGCCGTTCTCTTAAAAGGTAGCTCCTAAGTCTGGGTCGAACCCTCCCTCTTAAATTTCCCCTATGATCCCTAGGAACGAGATAAGTGCTTGGGAAACGTGGATTCTCCAGACAGGAGTTGTCTGAGAGAATTGCATCGATTGTTAAATCCTTCGAATGCCGCCCTTGTACTCGGGTCTTGATTAATGCGGCCATTTTGCCTTCATTGGTGTGCTGCCCGCAACCAATTGCACTGTGGGGTGGTAGTATTATGCAGGATAGAAGTAAATGGTATTTCATTAAGTTGGAAATCGGCGCAGATGAGAGATATATATTCATATTTTTTGATTTTGAGAAATTTTGAAAAGAAATATTTATCTGAAGAATAAATTTTTCGAGTTTATATTACACTGTTTATATTACATATTATTATTATATATGAAATTTTTGTTGCAAATTACGTAAGTTTAGTTAGCAATTATAAACAATATCGTGCTGAGATAAAATAATATCGCAATTGTTATTATTGCTACACACCGAGCAACCTTCCATCTACAATTTTTTTTGGCACAAGCGAAATTTTACTTTCAAATTTGTCCGAAATAAAAGAGAGAGTGAAATACATGATTTCCTAATTGCTAATTGTAAGTTATACATTTCAAGTACAAATTTCCATTTTATATTCCTCACAATTTTAAATTTCAATTTTTATTAAATAAATAAAGATTTTAATATTTAAAATTATTAAAACATAGGATAATGTTGTAATTTTGAATTTTTCCATACTTTTTAAAAGCAAAATAAGAAAACAGTAAAGCTGAATAAAAGCTGAATTTGAGTTGAATAAGAAAAAGATGGAGAGAGTAAAAATATAATTATAGACGGAAGATTAAGTATGCTTGCATAACTCATTGTCAGTTCAGTCGTCTACTATGAAAATCGCACATAATGTGAATATAAAGCGGCACTTCAGATTAAATATGTGATAACATTGACCGAAGAGCGTTCTGGATGGAAGTTTGTGATATTGATTTACGTATAATTTTAGGCGGTACTTCACGCTATATAGATAGTGGCATAACAAGGCCGTCAATTTCATTTTTTCGTTGCAATCCTGTCGTTTGCATATTATGGATGCAGTGGCCTGCATCCATAATTTTTTTCTTACCGAATCAATAAAGTCACGTAAGACCATGACTGTCTCTTTAGAACTTTCCTCGGCATACGTCGATGAGATCTATCAAGGGCGAGAATGTGATATATGAAGAGATCTCCATATTTTTATCTTGATCGTTCGAATTTTATTCGATGCGCGCTATGTACGTATATCCATTATGCTTTATTAAATCAAGCTTAATGTGTTAAAATTAACTGCGCGCGTTACTACAATTAGCAGCTCAATAGAAATACATATCCATTTTATGATTGCTAAACATTAGTTTCATATCTCGCAATTTATATCTACGTTTTAAGAGAATATTGAAAAATATTGGATTACAATAAAATAAGAGAGTATAATTTCGCACTGAAAGAAAAATTTTTAGTATTCGTAATTATAATTACATGTTACTATAATTATGATTGTTACTGTTATAATATTAATAATAATAACTGTATGTATAATTATATTTACAAATATAGCTGGCAATTGAAAATGATTGTAATTAATATTATTATTACTATAAACATGGTTGAAATTAAAAATGGACTTATTATAATTTATAGTAATTACAACCCTTTTTATGATAATAATATCTATTACAGTTCATTTTTTATTGTTAATTATATATATAAAACTATACATATAGCACTAACATTAAGCAATAATAATCATAATTATAGTAACATGTAATTACAGTTTTTATAACATATAATTACAGTATTCGAAATAAAATATTCCAATTTTTTAGAGGTTTAGGTTGGTAACTCTAATCTCATTGTGAGGGTATGAAAAAAAATCAAATAGGAAAGAATCGAACTTGATCTTTGCTAAAATTAAATTTTATTTTGTTCACAATTGTTCAAAATTATATCACCTCAATATATTATTTTATTGTTGTCTCGCATTGTTATTGCAGTTTGTATAATATAATTTCGGATCAACTATACCATATGTATATAGCGTTTTACCAAAGTGTGCAACATAAAGGAATATACATAGATAAGCGATAACATTCAAAATTGAAATTGTCTGTTGGTGTCAGCTGGGCATCATTAATATCAGCAGGTGTAATTTGCAAAACAATCGTGGGATTCGGACTACACATCGTTTGTGGTGCTTCCTGTCGACTGGATTCCACTGAATGCAATATACACTTATTCACGAGCGCCGCGATATTCGCAAACAAAAATTCCCCACAATTGTTTGTCAGAGCAAGGTGGCTCACGTGCGGACACGCTTGTTTATTATCGACATGGATCGATTTACGCGATTCGAACATACCTACATATCCCGTCGATTCGCGCTTCGCTCGTTTGTTTGTTCGTTAAAATGCAGCCGTGCACGATTTTTGCAACGTTACATTTTGTGGCATGGTACCTTAACGGTGACAAAAACTGAATTTAAAAAGGAATGTTCAAATCTATTTTTTTCCAATTCCAATAGTTAACATTGGATTGACATGGATTTTTTAAAAAATTTATTGTAACTGTTCCAACAATAATTTAAATAATTTTCCACGTGTCACATCTTTGAAATTTTCTACTCCAGATAAATGATGAGAACATCGTTATGTAGCGTGTTTTGTGTCTTCATCCGACGATTCTACCATCAGCTTCCATTTTCCAATAATGTTCGTTTAGCCATGCTGTACCTGTGACGCGAGATGTACGGCAGCCACCAAACCTTCGTTGTCGGAAACAAGATCGTAAAATGCAAATTGCTCGACGATGCGCCGCATCAGGCCGGGCGTGATTGGCCTGAGTAAGCCTCGTAACTCACAATCCTCTTAAGAGTCAATACACGAATGCTACTCAAGATGCGTTTCAGCTATCGTGAATTCGAGAACGAAGTGCATAAATAATTTTTATTCGCTACCTCGATTACGATCGCAGAAAATTGCGTTTCGTGGAAGATCTACGGAGTTATATTAGATTTAGGAGTCATCATTTATTAAAAACTATATAATGATGTAAAAACCGATTTGCAAATAATATGCGTGATTTAATTAATACATGGAAAAAACGAATTCTTTAAAAATAATCGTTTCTTGAAAGGAAAAAAGTAAATTGAGTAATCTTTTCTTATACAATAGAATGATTTTCTGTGTTCTATATAATTATATTTTGATGGTTTAGCATAATTATTTTTAGATTTGTAACTAGCTAATTTTTAGATATTTCAGCAAAACCATCCTTTGCGTTTCATATACATATTTGAATACACGTATTGAGCAAGTAGTGATTACAAATCTTATATTTTCATGTATTCTTTAAATAGTATCATTTTTACAATACTATAACTTATTTATTTTAACGTTGTTAAAATTTAAAATTTATTTATCTGTTATGACAATTAAATCTTCGTGGATCATCAATTTGTACAATTATTTTCAATGGAAAGTCACGGTCAGAATAAATAAAATGTATTGCTAAGAAATCCAAACAATCAACTCAATGTCAATTGGTCTCGGTTGTTAGGAAATATTTGTGATGGACGATGTACGTTTTCGTACCACATTTCAAATGTAGAAAACGATGCTGTATGGTACGATACCGCGGACCCTTTGTGTCTCGATAGTATCCCCGCTGAAGTGGGCGCAAAGTGGGACAGGAAAACGAGAAGGCGGGCGGCTGTTAGGTAGGTGGAGAACACAAAAAGCAAAGCAGAATCCACGGTAAGCGAAGCGTTCGATAAAGAACGAAACAAGTCGCGATCCACCCGGAAACTCGTCTCTTTTTGCCAGACGCGAAGGTACTTGAGCGAAATTGAAATAATCGGAAATCGACGGAAGGCTTGTGCCATTGTTTTCTCGGTTATGCCCTGAGAAGGGAGGAAAAGAGAGAGCAAGAAAGAGATCGAAAAAGCGAAGTAAACCCGATGTAAAAGAGCAATTGTTCGCTTTTTTCTTTTTTTTTTTTTATTACTTTCATTAAACCGTACCGCGAAATTGATATCCGTAAGGTGCATAACAAAACAAATTAGTTGTGCCCTTCGACAACACGTTTGATTTTATTTAACCACATTGTCATGCTTCTCCGCGTTCTGTTCTCTCTCTCTCTCTTTCTCTCTCTCTTTCTCTTTCTCTCTCGACAATTGACACGCATGTAAAGCTCTCTTTGCGGGTCGACGAGATTAAACGCGAGAATTGTTCGCACGCTATTTAAACGTGTATTATACGTGGCCGCTATATTAGTTACGATACACGATATGGTGGCTAAAATCATTTTATTGTCGATATTTAGCTCACGGATCGATACGCCAATCGTGAAACATTGTAATGCTTATTAGAAAGCGACAAATCAACGTTAAGTTGCATAATGAGAGCATTATCGGATAATAAATTATCGAGCGTTACTAGAGCGTTAAATTCGTCGACCGCGAAGAATCTTGCAGTTTCTAACTTCTGAAATAACGCTAATGCCAAATGTAATAAATGGCATCTTCTTGTTCTGAAAATAAAGATCTGAGTTTCAATCTCAAAATATATGTGACGTGCAAAATATGTCTGATGTACATTTATCATTCGAATAATGTTTATGGAAAAACTATTTTTATTTCAAGCTTCCCGTTCAATTTCATCATCATTCGTTCAATCATATCTTGTTCACAATTTGTCATATACTGAAAAAGGTTTTCTTTATTTTGGAAGTTAGAAACTAAAAGAGAAAATCTCTTTTTGGAAAGAGATTTTCATATATTGTTGTATATGTTTTAATATTAAGATCAGAAACATTCCTTGAATTTGGACGTATTTCGAAATATTAGAGTTATATAATAATTGATACGTGAATTTGATGATAATTTCAAAATATGCGTTTCGCAAATGTCACAAATTCTTAATTAATTATTTTCTAAATTGATTAATTTTATACATACTTGGTTCCAAATTTACGTATCAAAAGTTAAAATTAAATAACAAAAAATCTGAATTCAAGTGAAAACTGTAGCGTTTGCACGTTTTAAATACCTATTACGTATACATATGCATATATATGTACATACAATATACGATATATACGATATATACGATTTGTATGACCAATATAGCGTGAAACAATGATCATAATTCACACAAATTCGATATACAAATATAATTGAAACGGATTGTATTGAAGAAAACCAATTAGGAGAAAATAACGTGCAACCGTCTACATAATTTTTAATTGTTTATTAAATATTACTCATAATTCGCTTGTTCGATGCAGGAATATGTATGATTGTCGTATTTTGAATCGAAATCACAATTTCTCAATGAACAAAGTCAGCCGCAGAGCTGCAAATTGCATCCTGCAAATCGGATTCTGCATCGAACAATGCATATTTGATTACAGGATCCGCGCGCGCGGCCCCGTGAAATTGTCAAAGTTTCTCACATTTTATTCGACTCAGACGCATTTTCTATGATGATTACATCGCTTTTATGCGACTACATTTGTTCCATTAATACTTCAGATAATTATCATTACACGTTCGTGAATATTTTAGTGAAAACTCTCTCTTCCATTATTTTATTGCTAATAATTAACTTTAATCAAGTAGTCAGGTGTTATATTTGAATAACTCTTTGAAATTTAATTAGTCTCACTGATAAATATCAACTTCCTGAAATCTTTTCGTGTTTTATTTCGGCTTTTTAAGATTTTCTGCGATAAAAAAATAGCCACGTGCGGATCCTGAAGATGAGCGATGTTATAGTTGGAGCGATGTATAGTCTTTTTCGGAAAAAAGTTCCGGTTGTTTTAATGTCTGCTTTTTTTTAACTCGACAGGTGAACAACGCAACGGCGAGGGTACAGACGAAAAAACCGCCGACGGTGCCGAACGGTAAGTGCCGAAACTTTCTTATCACTTTTATCTTCCAGTAACTTTCGTCCCTCGAGCTTTCTCCCGAACCGCTGATACTAAACGCCTCAAGCTACGACAGGATTCCATTAGAGCTTAAACATCGTACGTAGAGTGTTCCGCGTCATATTATCGCATATCGCAGCGAAAATATTGAAAATATTTTATGAGAAAATTGTAAATCTGGGCAGATAATTTTTGATTTAATTAAGAATTTAAAATTATTTTGCTTACAGTCACTATTAAATTTAATTATCAGACTTTAATAATTAAAATAGTATTGCTCGGACAAAGGTTTCTTTTCTTTAACGTTAGATTAAATTCCGATTATTGATATGAATTATGCTTGCGGGTATTTGATGCGTGAAATTGAAGTTTTACGGAATATAGTAGAAATTCACGATAGAAAAATACGACCGTGCTTTTGAAAGCGGTTCGTGAAATGGCCGATCGCGCGTATTGCTCGCACGGGAACAGCGGTCTATCGCATGAAATAATAAAAAAATATAGCTCGTATATCATTTCTATCACACACGATCTATGCTGTACAAACGCTGAGCGTATTTTCCCGGAGAATATTGCGCGGGAAATATATACATTTTCCACGTTCGGCAACTTCGTTGAAGTAAAGATGCAAAAGTCTTTCCTTATTGCAGAACAAGACGAAGAAAAATTTTATAGGGCGTTTTAAATTTCGCGATTCTCTTTTGCGCTTCTCTTCTACCATGCATTGCAATGGGAAATTTGCTCGATGCAGGCGGACAAAAATATTCTACATGGTTATACACATACACATATTTGCACACTTATGTTCTATGTTGTATGTATATTTCAAGAATATTTTGTTTAGCTACGTGAATCTAAAATTCAAATTCGATATTGGAAAAATGTATGTACATATTTACATAGAAAATCTTGAACGTAAAGAGTAAATTATTTTCTACAATGTTTCATCGCTTCGAATTTATAATGGAATTTTAAGTAAAATTAGCTACACTTACAAAATTATAGAGTTCACGTTGACTGCTTAATAGAAGTATCATGTAAAATATTTCTGTTCGGTTAAATTGTCCAAATTTCGTTCTGTGCTCGTCCATTACGAATCCACGACACGTAATGCTAGAGAGTTTTAAACTAAATCTAACCTCGGTCCGGTCGTACAGCCCGATTTAAATTGCGGCTTAATCCGGATTATCTGACGAACCACCAGCTGTGAAGAGAACACGTTGCAAATATGTGGTATTACGTAACCGGCTACTGCTCAAATAGGCTCTTTGCTGATTACACTATGAAGTTACTCCTTCAGTCTGCCAGATATCTCTAGGTCACAATTAATACCCGAAAGCAGAATTCTCCATAAACTATGTACGGAATATTTGTAAGATTATGGGTTTTACAGAGTTACACAAAATTATTAGTTAACAAAAATAATTGTCAAGTATACTAGGTTTCTCTTTTAAAACAAAATATAATATGACTAAACTTCTAACAAAATATAATATATTAAAATATGACTTATGGCATTTGTTTATGACAGACTAAAGAATTTACATAATGCTATCGATTAAAGAATATTGTAATGCAATAAAAAAGAGATAATACTAGAACATTAGAAAATATATCGTAAAACATCGATAATTACAATAACATTGATATTAAGTCTTTAAATCTTTTGCATAAATAGGTGACTTAATTTTGTTATCTTTGTCACTCTTCGATATATTACGTATGAATCTTCTTTAAGAAGATTAACCGAGATTTACGTTGACCTCTATCACAGGTCGAGTACGACTTCGATGTTATAAATAATCGGTACTTAAAACAGTAATAACGATTGATCGTGCATTGCCAAGTGTTTCCTAACGTCAATATAATTCTGGTTAGTAGTTTCTCGAGCCCACAAAGGACGTCGAGTGACGTCGACATTGATCGGCATCTTCAATTATAACCGTAACATAATTTCGGTCAAACGCGAACAAGACTCTCAAACGATAAACTATCTACTTTGCAGCTTTATTTTTTTTTCATTTGTTCCTTTTTAATTCAATATTATTATTTATCTCTAATGAATTTGTAAATGTGATTCGTACATAATCAGCAGACATTTTATTTAGATTCTTGCTTAAATTTTCCAAATAAATGTCTCAATTATTTAGGATTAAAGGCTATCGTTATTTCTTATAATTAAATTAATCTCTTTAATAAATCCGATTAAAAATTTATTAAAAATTAAAATTATTTGGAAAATAATCGCGCCATGTCGGATTATCTGATGTAACATTAAATTTAAAGTCACTCGTCCATGTTTGACATCGTAGCTGCAATGCGTTCGCCCCGGTTTAATTGCGATCAAATCAACAGGACTTCGTGTCCAGCGACTGAATTGATTCTCGCCCACGTCGAGGCAACGTCCTATTGAGTGACGGCTTGTGTGCAAGGTTTAACTCTGTGCCCACGCACGCGACATGCAATTATTGGAATGCTAAGGCTCGCGCCCTCCGGGTGTGCTCTGAGAGACGTTAAGATCAATTCGGGCTATTTGGCGCGTACAGGTGCACGCGTGGCCACGACGCCTCTAATAACCGATTCGACAACTGTCGATTTTCGATGAAGTGGAATGGCCGAGACACCTCGCACCTCACGATAGTCCCCTCGTGTTCGACATTGCAACAACAGTCGGTGTCGCAGTGTTAACAAATCAAAGTGGTATCTTGACATTTTTCGATATTTGTGTCTGACTTTTAATAGATGAAAGGTTACTTAGTTGAAGTTTTCAATTACGAGATATCATGATTAAACTCAGAAAGAACTGAGAAATCACTAAACGTGATGAGAAATGTTAATCGCTGATGAAAGACTGCAAGAATCTTTCTTACTTCTCACATTAGAAGTCTAGAAGTCTGAGACGTGAGATAAATGATAAAGACGAGATTTAAGTTGTATTTCATTAACTTTTACCGCGCGGTTTTGTTAATAATATTAAAAGGGAAATAAAATTTTCTTTTTTTCTTAATCGATACGATTGATCGTAGACAAATTGATTTGGAGCAACTAAATTTTTCATTTTTATTTTTATTTTCGTTATTTTCGTTTTTGTATAAGAGAAACAAAAATTAGCATATATGATCCCAGACGTGTAACTCAATATGAATCTAATTTAGTCTATTTTACACGTGATATAATTTACGTAATCATATTAATTGTCCAGGTTTATAATAAGCGTTTAAAAATAGCCGACATATTGTGATATTATTACAGTCTACAATTACACAGTTAAATGCGTGTGTCGGTCGCGAATCGACCCAATTGTAAAAGTGGCACATGTCTAATTATAGAGAAATTTATTTGATGGCAAAATATATATAGATGTTATAATCCGCCTCATTATAGAGTCATTAATCTTTGCTCCGGTATCTTGTACCTTCGAAAATAAATCATTATTTCTGTCTCACTATATGAAAAGGACGGTTCTGCTGAGATATCTAAAAATTTAATTAGATATATGTTTGAAAATAATTTTGTTGCACTATCAGAATAATTACGTAGGAATCTGAAGCATAATGAGATGCGCAATACTGCAAAAAGTTTTCGCAAGTACAAAATCTCAAATTTATTTCTTTTCCGGCCATGTGGACTCTTGTTCTCATACTTCAAGCGCAATACGCCACGTGTGTAAATAACGTTGAAAAGAACCCAGACAGTTTTGCGCTACCGACCTGCTTTTCCACTGCTAGTATATGTTTTTCCTCCCTTATATATATCTTGAATCGACAGGATTTACAGAAGCAGTGTCATAAAAATTGCATACTTGCCTCCGTTCGTTCCACTTTCTCTTAAGGAACGATGCTTTCAATCCTCTTAACTCGATATCAAATTTATGTGTTCGACAATTTTAATGCCTGTCGGAAATAATTTCTTTCTGCAATTGGATTAATCCCAGCAAAAATTTAATTTCGCGTGACTTTTATTATTTTTCAAAAATACATTTTATTTCAAATGAATTTTAATATATAAAATGCCTGTCTTTCTGATGTGCGCTGTATTATAATTGTATTTGAAATTTATATATGATGATTGAAAAATTTATATGTTTGACAATTTTAATGTCCACCTGATATAATTCAATGTGATCGTGATATTTGCTTAGAATGAAAATTGTACTATCTTTTATGATAAAGAATAATGGGGCAAAAATAGAATGACACAAAAGCGTTGATTATTTTGTTACATTACGATTTTGCATTTGTAAAAATCTTTTGCAACATCGTTCATTATGCTTGAGATTCCTAATTATTCCTAATTATTTTGGTAATTCAACAAAATTATTTTCAAATCTGCGTCTATCTTTTTTGTTTTTTAGACATAAAATCAAGGCTAGAGATAGAAGAATACGATTTTCATTCCAGCTAATTAAAAAATGTCACAATGATTACGTGACTCTTAGCGCATTACTGTTATACTATAGAATCTCTAGTATTGCTTTGCGTTTTAAACACCACTTTAGCGCATCTCCCTGCAGAAAGTAACATTTTTGCTTTTTGCAGTAGCATAATCATAATGGTAACAGAACCTTTTTGATGATACGAGACAATGCGAATATTTAGGATTACGTCTGACATTTTCACCCTGTGCTTTATCTTCGCTCCGCCGCTGTTTGGTAGCAGCTCGCGTTTCACAGCGTTTCCGCTCGCCGCTTCCGTGAGAACACTCGGTACCGTGGTACGTGATGTCCATAATTTACGCAAAGTCTCGCTGCTCATTAATTGTCGCGTAAATAACGCCCCGCCGCACGGCATGCATACATTTGCTCGCGTGGCGCGCCCTTCATTCTCTCTCTCTCTCTCTCTCTCTCTCTCTCTCTCTCTCTCTCTTCCCTCAAATCGTGTTACACGCTTTTCTTTTTTTCCAAGCGAATCGCACTTCTTTCGCCTTCACTTATTCCCTTCTTGCGCGAGAAAAAGCGCGACCGCAACAAATGTGCAACGCATCGAGATATCGCACGTAATATCTTACTTTCGTGGAAAGAAACTCTACCTTCGGTTAGCTTTAATCTGCTGCGCCGCAAACTTTTGTCGATCTAAAATCGTCTTCTTCGAAATTGCGTGTCTTTCTCCTTTTATTTTCTCTCATGCAATGTTTCTACTATTATTGCCGATCGCTCAGCATTTATAATTTTGTTAATATTCTTTTCTTCTTTATTTTTCTTTTAATAAGAAATGTATAATATTTACTATATTGAAGAAATTTTTATATTGAGATTAAAATTGGAGATCCTCGTCCTTTCTTCTTTTTCTATTTCGTTTAATAATGGGATTATTATTTCTGGCTAACGCCGCACTCTTCTTACAATCCGATTTACAACTGTGATGGTACCTACAAAGCGGCGGTGCTGTTGAAACGAGGAACATTTCTGTCGTAAAGACATTTATTTCGCGACTGGGTCGCACACTTTTCCAAAACTTTTCCATTCTTCTTCGCGTTCTCGTTTTTGTGGAACGGCACAGTTCGTCGATTCATCGGTACAAAATAAGCGCGAGAACGAAAAAGTTCGACGACGATGCGGGAGAAGCTTCATTTTATTAAAAAATTTTATTTTTATTCCCGTCGCGGTGCTAGGCCATCCATGGCTATACCGGCGGTTAATACCGGAAGCGAGGTTTAATGGAATTACAACGTGTTTTATATGCGCGCCAGCATTTTCGCACGAGAAATTCGCAGAACGGACGAAAAGCGCACAAAAGGGAGAGCCGGACGGTTGGGGGCGGAATTTCACACGCCACCGCGTAACGTGTTTGCGTAATATTTGCATGATATATTTTCGATACGCCGGCTCGTCGCAAGATCCTATAAGTTTTATGCAAAGCGGACCACTATTGTCCACCGTGCTCGATAAATAAACCGGCGGGCTTCTACGAAGAAATCGGGTCTTGTAGAGATACGATGGAAGAACGTCTATTTTCACGTATCTCGCGTCATGTCTAAAGATGTGCTGACCTGATATACCGAAATATCGAGGAAAATCATATTATATGCGCTCGTGAGTTCGCCGAAAACCGTGTGAAAATAGGGTGAAATTGTGGATTTCTTCGCAACAACTATTCCGCAAAACTCAATTACACCTTTGTCCCAAGTAGCTATGTATACGCAAATGAGCAAGCATCCGACGGTGCGGTAAGTATACGAGCGTGAGTAAACGGACGTGGTTGCTACAAGACGAAGCTACCTATTTTCTACATTGTTGAATTTCTTGCGTAAATACTGTCTAAATACATGCACGGAGCAATTATTAGTGTAACCGAGAGAAAGAATCTTTTTTTATTGTTTTAATACCATTTAATATAATTCATTCTTTTTTTATTATTCTACCATTTGCAATTCAGGTCGTTCCGATATACATTGCTAGCACTGAAAGTTTAATCACTAAAGAATTTGATTTTGCTGAAATATCTAAAAAATTAACTTTTAGATATAGATCTAAAAATAATTTTGTTGGATCATCAACACAAACAAAATATTTATGTAGAACGTTTGAATTGATGGAATATCAAAACTTTTTGGATTATCATGTTTGAGATTTTTAATTATTTTGATGGTTCAACTGCATTATTTTTAGATCTGTATTCAAGTTAAGTTTTTGGATACTTTAGTAAAATCGTTTTTTTCATAGTATACGTAACGTTTCAATACTAGTAATATATCGAAACACAGCCTAAAAAAATTTATATAGGACTTCGACAAAGTTACAACATTAAAATTATTATGCAAAAGATATTTCATATATATTTATCTCTATTTTTAACTTTTATCTCTCGTGCTACATTTCCGTTTTTATTAAACTTATCTTCTCTCTATTTTCTCACATACGTGTGATCTACAATAATGAACTGTGCCGCATCATTCATTTGTGAAACCAAAGAAGAAACAATTTCCGGCAGCAAAATAATACGGTAGAATACACGTTTGAATTTTAAAAAAATCTCGTTTTATCTTAGATATTTTTTTTCCCATTTGATTAGGATATATTATAGCGTTTGCGCAACAATATTTTCGCAGAAACTTTGCATTTAAATTTCAATTAATTTCTCGAGTCAGAAATTTATTCTTATAAACAAAGAAATCGAGAATAGAAAAAACAAATTTTCCAAATGTAATGCATGTTGGTGTAAACTAAAATCTAGTTCAGATGTTAAAATTTTTCATTCTGATTAAACAAACTTTTATTTCAAAGAGCGTAATACAAACTAGATTTTTATATCAAATAGAAAATATTTTGCAAAATTTTAAATTAAAATAGCGTTTTTAATTAAACATAAAAATGCAAGATTTACCACGGGCGTTTAGATTATAATCTATCTATTTAGATTATAATCTAAACGCCCACGTGAAACATATTACAGATTTACCATTGCGCAAAATGGCTTTTATTTTATAAAGTAAAATTCAATCAAAATTCGATGAAATTTACGTGAATTTTTAGATTTTACGCAGCGTGCCTGTTTCATTGTTATCTCTTCGAAGGCGAGTCGTTATCGCAGAGGTCTACCAATTGCTCGTTCCCACTTTTACCGTTACATCGGTGCGTGCTTCGTACCTGACAAAAATCGGGGTTAAATTCGATGCGAGAAATGCATGCTCGCGCTGGGACAATCGAGTAACCGCATCCGACATCCCGGGTCATCCCCGACACGATACCAGCTGACCCACCCTGTTGGTAATCGGTAACCGGGGGTGAGAGGAGCAAGGGCGAAGGGCGAGTAATTCGCCACCTTCCGTTTCATTACTGCTTTACGAGAGATACAGCCGCATGACACGCAATCGCACGATCAATCCCGCCGTTATATTTGCGTCCATCAGAGCCACGGACGCTGAACGTATGTGAAATCGCGACCCATTACGCCCAATAGATCATTAATGCGTTGTTGCAACGCCGCTGGAATGCAGCATCCTGAGTACTTATATACCGAGAGAAAGATGTTTGGTTGAAAATGAACGAACCAGTAGAATCTGATATATCAATCAAAATTTCAGTCATCATGATTGAACATTTAGTTATCTTGACTAGAATTTCGGTTAATACGATTAGACTGAAAAAATACTAAATTTTAATAAATATTTGTTTGAATAGTTTTAAATAAATATTTATTTAGTATTATTTAAAGAGATATGTATGTATTAAGATTATTTAATTTTCTTCAGTGCAGAATCTATTGGTACATTCATTTTTAATAACATTTTTTTTAGGGTATGTAAAAATTAGGGAAGCAGAAAATTATCAATACATTACATTTTTTTATTTAAATAGCTCTCGCACTTAGCATGCTCTATATTGATCAGAAATACATTATTTTATTTGTTTATTGAGATAGTAACGAATAATTGTCGATTCTTTTGATATACCGCGTACTGAGATATTGATAGTACCGACCCGCTTCGCAATTAATGTACGAAAGCATTAAGTTACCAATTAATTGCAAATGGATTTCACTCAAAGAGCTTTATAATTGATGCTTGTAGAGCGCAAGTGAACGCCGGTAAAACTCGGCTAAATTCTCACGTGATCTCGCCTCTCATCAATCGACATTATTATGAAAGTGGAAATTTTGCGATTCGTGCAGGCGCATATTTTTCTGAGTTCGTAAAAACTGATTTGATTTTAAAGCATCTTTATGCGCATAATTTCGGAAAAAGATGCCCCATAAATCACGCGCTCGGCATCAAACTTCGCTCGTCCCGTCTTATTCATCTCTTAGACGGGAACAAAATCGAAGCGTGCGCGTTCAGGTCTCTAGAAAGAAAATTGCAATCTCGGGTTTTATAAGATGCAGGAGTGCGCCTTCGATATTTTGCGATTCTCGATAGAGTCAATGTTCTTGTACATAATTCCCGCGGCCAATTACATAAAGAAAAAGAAAGAAAGATTGCAGGCTGTCCTTCTGAAGGATATAAAATTCATTTTCCATTCGTATGTATTCTTCATAAAGATTTGATTTTAAATATATTGTAACGCACAGCAATAAATTTATGATTTATTGTCTAACTTAATATTTCACAAAATAAAATAAGATATGCTGTTTCCATGAATAAGTGTTCAAATACAATTATTAACGTAATGAAATATTTATTAATTTATTATTAATATTATTAATGAAACAGCAGATTTTTAAGATCGATCAATTTTGCTGTCTCAGAATTGTAAACTCCTCCTTCCATCCCTTTTTTTTTTTTGCAACGAACATTAACGTTTAAGTATCGCTTTTTTTCTCATTTTAACATACGGGTAATTTACTACGGAGAAATCTTCTCTCCAGAAAAGGAATTTCACGAGGAATTTACTCTTGTGGGAAGAATAAGCTTGTGGCGCAAAGCCTTCGAACCCTAAAAACTTCGTGGCAATCAATCAACCACGCCCAGCGATTATTAGTGCAACTTTGTGAGGAATAAGAACGAGCGTTTTAATCACAGCTACAGGATAGCTGTATACCAAATTGCCTTATGTAATTTGATATTAATTCTAATTGATATTAATCGAATAAATCCTCCTCTTACAAACTTTGCTCGCTGTATCATCAAGTTTATACAATTCTGTTTTCGAAGTACTTGAGATAATCAAATAATTTTTTGGAGCGTAACTATGAAGCGTATTTTGTTAAAATAAATTAGATAACGCGACATAATAATTTAGAGTTTGACAATATTGCGCGCAACAAAAAAAAAATCACATTACATATTGATCGCACTATTTTTCTTCACGAAATTGCGCATCGATATATAACTACGGTTCTTAACATAGCAAACAATTAACGATGACAGGGTATTTTCGGCTTAATTCAAATAATCCTGCCCTATATATACGTTCCGGTACTGGTTACGTTAAGTAATTGCGAACATCGCTAAATACTCTATTAATTATTTTTGCCAATCGTGCGACAAATGCGGCGGATTTATTAATAAAAGTTTTCGTGTATATGAATTGAATTTCAAACTGTTTTAACCGTGAGATAAAATTCTTCGCATGATTACTCTTTTTTTTTTTTTTTTTTTTTTTAAGTTTTTTTAGAGAAACAGGAGATGTAAAGCGTCTGTTTTTTTTGTCTGTTGCAGTGTGCGTACAGTGGCCCGAGGGTAGGTGCTTCCATGACGTGCCGGAGCCGGCACTGCTGAATCTCTACTTCGAGATCCGTGAGAACTGTCACGGCTTCTCCTGAAGGCAACGATCAATCAGGCTACGACAATGATGACAATGACGGGCTTCCGCGCTCCTCGTCTTGTTGCGAGCGCGCGGATCATCATTATCACTTCAGTATCGCGCGAGAGAAACATTCTCGAGATAACGTATTTATTTAAAAGTCTTTCCAACAGCCGCCACACACCACGACCAAGCCAAAAACGAATAGCCACGTATAGCCACATAGAGAAAGGATGAAAGTCCTTGGTTTTTTCTTTCTTTTTTTTCGTTCACGTCGATACATTCCGTCCGGAGGAACAGTTCCTATTCTCGCGATTTTAGTAGAGACGCGCCGTCGAATGGATAGAGTCGACGGAATGATTCTTCGTGTGAGGATACCGATCTTTTAATAATCGGATCTGTGAATGGAATCCTTGTGCAAAATTAATCAACTTAACTTGCAGATTATTAAATGATATTTTTTTTTATTGAACAATACATTAATTAGTCTTTCAATAAATTTGAATTTAGTTAAGCCTCTTAGATAAAAAACAATAAATATTATAAACAATATTAATTAATTATTGATAATTAATTATATTTTGCAAAGAGACTTTTGTGTGGCGATAGTTTCTAAAAAATGACGGGCTCCGAAAATCTGATTCAATTTCCCGTCGTCTCCGTTCATTCGAGCCGCGTCTCCCTTCGAGAGCGACACGCAACAATGCCTGGTGTTCTCGTGTGTATCGTTTCCGGTGATCGTGATGGATCTTGTGTGACACAGGTCTAACATTGGCCTTAAATGGGCGCTTGGCAGAATTCTCGCTGAGCGCGCGAAACGGGATCTCTCGCGTCTCTTTCTTTATAGGGTTCTCGATGATCCCAGCAGAAGCAAGGTGGGTGGTCCAGAATATTTATTTACCTACAACTAATTGCTCGTCGTTCAGTCAGCTCGGGATTAAAGACTCTCTCCTGTTTTATATACGTATATATTTTTGTTTATTGTACTTGCCTTTTCTCTATTGTCCAGCAGGAGAGATACAACCATGCTCAGCCATTCCTAAGTTTCTCTTACACAACCAATTTTTCTTTTGTTGTTTCCCTCGAGCCGAAACGAAGTCCTCCTATCTTATCATCCGTCTCTACTTCGCGGTGAGAAAGCTACAAAAAGTAATAACAGCTTTTACTCTCGTGCGGAGGAAAATGCGTTGTGTAAAGCAGAAAAGAGAACAGAAAGAGAGAGAATCGACATAAAAGTAACTTGCAGTAAAATGTCACGTAAGAAAAATTATGATTAAAAAATGTTAAACGGAAATACCATCATGTAATACTTTTTATATGATTATTTATTGTGATATTGCAGATATTGGAAAGCATTATGTTATTAATAATTCCTATCGAATCGCATTTTCTTCAGCACTGTTTTGTAATGCGCATTTGTAAATCCTTTATGTAAAACGGCGAATTCAGAGCAGAAGCAATTAATCGTTATGAAATCGATCGCGCGAGCTGCAATTTACGATCTTTTGTAGTATGCAATGAAAAGCATGAACTTCAGATTAGCGAGGCGATCGATTTAAGAATCGACATAATTTCGGGCAAAAATGCAAGCATCGCGTTGTTTCGGCGATCATAATTTTAAACTTCTCGCAGCGAGACATCGTCGTGAATTAACAAACTTCTGATGCTTTTACCATCGCGCTAAATTTCGATGCCACTTTTACAAAGGATGGAAATTAAAGATAGAACTTTATTTATTTAAAATATTTCTATTTTACGCTATTTTGCAAGCGAAAAAAAAATTTATACAGGGAAAATATCATTTTTGTAAAATCAGAATTTAACATCAAGGTATTTCTGCCTTTGATTATATATTTACCGTTCCGAATGGTAGTTCCATTATCTAAATATACAACTGTTTCAGTCAAAATGGCAGAATATAACATATCGCAAAAATTTTTTTTTGCTTTTTTTTAATGGAATATATTGATTTGCTATATTTTGCTCATACTTTGGTACAAATGTATGTAGAAATGTTTCGTAAAGTCAAATGGCAGGTAAATTACGCGATAATTTAAACTAACTTATATATATATTTAGACTTAACGAAACGAGTACAGGGTAATAGATTATTAAGAATAAATAAGCTTTTTTTATTTACAAATTTTTAATCGAGATTGGAAAGGAAAATTCCGATTTTTTATATATTTAATTCGCTTATATATCTTCGCGAAATTTAATGATTTTGTCGTCAATTGTCAAAATAACAAATATATTTTTAGAACGTAAGTAGGTAGTTACCGTGCCAAAAAACACAGGGTATTAATTGTGGTGATTAAGTAATCGTTTTAGATATTTCGTGTAATTAATTAGTAGATGACATTATACATTTTTACATAGGACAGAAGAGATATAGCTGCGTTTTTAAATGCCGATTAGACGAAATGTAGCATCAAGCTCACGTGGTTCTGCAAGTGATTCTAACTCACCCACACCAGTCGCGTTTGTTCCGCAGTCTATTTTTATACAATGTAATTTTTATACTTGACGAGTAATCGCTCGTAGTCGAGCTTAACGTTAAAACGCACTTGCAGAATCCACGAGAATGTAGAACAGTATTACGCAACCGCATGACTGTACTCTATTACAGGGTTAAAACGACATTCCAAAGAGCGTGACATCGATTACTCGCCAAGCGAGTAAACTGGGGTAATTCGCTATAAAATAACCGTATATAAATGATGTGTTCGTGATTTATTCCGCCTTTACCGATCCATTGATCAATCGTGTGCCATAAATACTCCATTTTACAAACGTAGAAAGTAGGCTTACTCAGACAATTTTTTATAGATTAAGACACGACATTAGTTGCGTAGCGATTAGACATAGTTGATCGTCAAGTAAGTGTTTGTGTGTGGACGATTAAGTGTTCTACGAAAAATGGGCATGAAAGTATTTATAGAATATAACAGAATATTAGAATTCAGAAGTCGGACGAGGAAAATGATGAAATGAAAATAGATGGATAAATTAAGCGAGAACATATAAAACAAAAACGTGACAAAGAGAAAATAGTTATTTTCTATAAGACCAGCATTTATAAATTTTATACATGAACAGACATTAATATTTCTCGTTGAATATTAACAATATTTCAGTTTTGCACCAAAGTTCGATGGAAGTTTGTTTTTGTGGAAAAATTGAAAATTCGTTTGAAGAATATTAATTTTTGAAAATTTTTAACACGCGCATGTAAATAAAATATGATGTGTATATATGTGTATGCTCGCATTTTTCTTTTACATAATTAATTGTAGCGCTTTTTTAAAAAAATTATTTTTGCTTTTATGTAGTAAAAATGAATTTAATTATATAAAATATAATTTATTAATGTCACGAGATGACAAACTGTATCGAGGCTTGGAGCAAAACAAGCATTAACAAAGCAAATTGTTAATCGATACAAGGATAACGTGTTCTTCGCTGATCATCGAAACAAATCTACGACACACACAAGCGGACCGATTTGTCACATCTCAGCCAATAAAGAAGAATTTTTACTTTCCATATATCGACGAGTCAATCGAAAACCGATTCTCACGATTGCACACTCATGCATGTATCTATTATTTATCGGAGAAAAACAGAGAATTGGGGCAGATACGAGAATCATTTAAAACTTTTAAAAGATTATGTAAAATGACATGAATTTTTTATATTAAAAATTATATAAGCTGGTAATTTCATATAAAAATAATTAACTTGAAATTATCAAATAATCTCATTTAATTATCACAAAATTAATTAGCAAAATTAATGGATTTTTAAGAAATAGTTTGGGAAGAAATGAAAGAATGGCAGGCAAAACAAGCGTGATTTTGTCATTATGATTATATTTGCCTCTTCTCTAATTCTCTCTTTCTATTAATTATACGATCGCTCCGTTCATTTCGCATACTTTTCGGTCATCTTATGGAAATGTTCCATCGCTGAAGTTTCCGCTATAAGTAGTCGAGATATTTTCGTCGACGCGCTCTATTCTCCGTCTATTCATCGAATCGTCGTCGTTCGGTACTTTCTGCGAATCTGATTTCAAAGTCATAATCGCGAAAATATTTTAGTCGCATGCTTTCCTTATCCTTTTACTTTGAGAGCAATCCACACGTTAGCCGTGTTAAGAAAAAGATTCTCTTTTCTCTTTTACCTCGAAATTCTCTCACGAGTGACGTTCAAGCGTACAATCTCAAGCCGACAGTTTAGCGATGGGATAACGAAAAAGAAACGCAGAAGAGAAAGAGTTCTCACCGTCTGAGGAAAGATCCGGAAGTCGAGGTCCTTCCTCTCTTCTTGGACTGTTCACCTCTCTGTCTTTTCATCTATTCCAACCTCGCACTTCTAGCGGCGATATTACTACTCTGCTTCGTAGTTCTCGAAGCACATTCCGCGTCTCCTAACAATTTTCATTCCATTTCATATCGCTTCCCTAGGTTTTTTTCCCTTTACTTCTATCTCCTTCCTTCCTGTTGCCCTGGTTCATTCCTTCTTCCAATTTTCTTTCGTGTCAGAATTCTTTCACTTCAGGTCGCGCTATCGCGCGGTCGCGTCAGAGACGCGGAGGGGAAATTGATATTACTGTCGGGAGAGAAAAAGATTTGCCTCTCTCGACGTGCAAGATTTTATTGCCTTCACGACGCGACGTCTGATGTTCATTATGCGTGAACTTGAAGACAAATCGCTTAATTCAAAGTTTGTTTCTGGCTCGACAAAGACAGCTTGAAATTGCGCGTAAATGTTATTGATTTTCGAAAACTTATTGTATGCCGACGACGATTTGGATGATGCATGCTGTAGGCTTTTTATTTTGAGATTATGCTTACGTTATTTGAATACACGATAATGATTCACGGAGCGTTAAAAAAAAACGTAAGTCATGCAGGACTTTTCGCTCGTAAAAGGTAGAAAATAGACTCCAGCTAAAAATTTTATCAAGATTTTCGGAATGTCCAAAATGCAATTATTTTAATAAAAATAAGTTAAATAATCTAGAAAATATATATATATGTACGCCTTGACTTTTATGGATATCCATCTTTCACGGAAACGTGAAAGACATATAAAACATTATCGCGAGTACTTTTGCGACTGAAATGTCCTGTGACACTTCAACGTACAAAAAAACCAGGATGGGAGGACATCAGGAAGAAAGCAACCGAACAGCTGTTGTGTCGCAATACGAAAGGCCAAAGAGGACTTTTACGGAAGAACGATGCTATCACAAGAAAAGGACTGCCGGAGATAGACTGAAGATACAAGCGATAATCGAATGAGAAGCCCAAGAATGCGATGGTTTCCGAAAGGTACGGCTCCTTTTCTACAAAAAAGCAAAAAAAAATGAACAAAAAAATTTTAAAAAGCAGGAGCAAGTAGCAAGTAACAACGATGAGATGTAGGCACGGAATGTGCAAGGATTGCAAAATGCATAGAGTCTGCGACGCATCCGGAGAATTATCCGCTTGGACGCGCTTCTTTTCTCCCTGCGACTCCGTTCCATCTTCGTTCTTTACGAGAAAGAAGAAGGAAAAGTCTGTCTTGATTATATCAAATTGACATATTAGCGAATCTTTCTGTGTTACGTAAAAACGTACACTAAGAAATATAGACTGAATTCTTAGAAAAGGAAGAGATAGAAATAATATGTATTATTAGAATTATCTGGGAAGAGGAAGAAAAGAGAAAGTTTGCATTACATATAATGCAATATTCGAAATTAATTTCTGTCAAATCTTGAACGCAAACGCTAGATGTCGGAGGAAAAGAGGCGCGTCGTGTAACCTCGGAGAGACACCCCATAAATCCCCCGAGTGTCTCCGAGAAATGAAACGTCTCGCCTGGTAGCTTTTAATCTTTAGGGCTCTATCTGTCCAGTGGTAAAAGCATGAGGTATTTACGTTACGTACATAATAATTCCGTATGATTGACTTGCGAGAGTATGTCGTATATAATGATCATTAACCATCCTTTTTTGGCACACACTTTTTTGGTCGCTTCACAGTCTCGTATCGCCAGACCGCCTTAAAAAAAAAAAAAAAAAAAATCGTGTCTCCGAAATGCAAATTAATCGATTAATCCATCCCCGGTCCCCGGCGTCGTCGCCGCGCTTTGTTTTGCGTGTATGTTCTCTCTATATACGTATTTATACTGATTCACTCACACCGCCAGTTCGATTAATCGGGACACATCGTCGACTCGTCTCTCCCTCCACTTAATATAGTTTCCCTCCCTCATTCCTCCCTCATCAAGTCCCTGCGAGTCCTCCTCGAACCCTAATTCCACGAACACCAAACGCACTCGACGTCGATTAACGTTAACCTCGGTTAACTGCGAGACGACTCCCCTTCACGTTCACGACTATATGACCCATAGCGCGAACGGAAGATGGGAGGAATCACTAACGAGGATCAGTTAATCGAATTATCCGATCGAGTCTGCTGCAACCCAGCTCTACATGTCCCTCCCAGTTTTCCCTTTTACATATTCCTCCCCATCGTCGATTTAACCCGCCTTTCGTATACCTCATACGTATATATATACATACATTATATATATAGATATTTTTTTTAAATTGTTACTATTACATATAATAATCACGGTAATGCGCCACATTCACTGGTTGATGACTGTCTCGTTGACATAAAGGCCCGTATCTTGCCTGTGGTTGTGCTTGGTTGTGGTTGGAGCGGTTTTGGGAGAGAATTTTTTACTTGCTTCTTTTTTAATATTATTACCTTTTTTAATTTGCACGTCTCATGTCGTGGCCTTGGCTTGCCTTCATATGAGATTCACCTGTGAATATATATATATATATACATTACATATATATATTGATATATATATCTATACCGATATGCGATATGTATCTGCGTGTATATACGTTTTTCACAGAAACGTTAGCGCTATATGCACGCGGACACATATTTATTATATTGTAATTTCACACGTATGATAATCCGTCCTGGCAGTATCGTACGATTAACAACATATGTGCACTCATAACGTATACATTACAAAGCTGCGAAGTAGTTTGTGAAAGCGACTTTCAGTATCGTGTTTTTTTACTTTTTTTCCTTTCACTTTGTCTCCGTCTCTTCTCTTTCTTCTTTCTTTCTTTCTTTGTCTTTCTCGTGCGTTCTTTTGTCTCTTTTTTCACATATTGTTTAAATCAGGATGCATATTGCACAAGCTAACGAGAATCTCCGCGAGGATGACAAAAATAATGAGCAAGAACAAACGCAACAGACACGAGAAAGCATGTTCATCTCACTTGTTTCATTTTCTTTTTCTCTTTCGATGCAATTTCTTTTCGATATTTTTTCTTTTCCCTTTTTTTTTTTGTTAGTCTCTGTCACTACTTCACGTACGGGCTGCCATGGCGGCACAGTCTGTAATACTTTTATTACTCTTCTTACTATGATTATTATTATTTTTTTTGGAACTGTTTATTAATTGTCATTGATTAATGTTAATGGATCGTGGCACGGTGTGTTAGTTGGCGAGAGACATGACAAATAATTTTTTGAACGGGCGAAGGTTGCTGCATGCTCGAACAAATGCCGCCTTTGACTTAGTGGTAACTAATTAATTCTGGTATACCGTCCCTCGTTTAATTAATCGCCGATCGTGTCGGCCACGTCGCTCGCCATTTCTTTCTTTCGCGAGTGAATCCGATAATCGTGTACATCGATACCGCGAAATTTTCGGCAGACAACGTCTCGTTAAAGAGTATAATCGCACACCATACGAAAGAATCGTGCGAGTGTCGTTGTCGTCGACATTATTTCAGCAGGCACATAAGTGTATAATATGCTGGACGTTTCTGAACAATCGTATTTCTTCACAATTTTATGTTACGCAATTTTAATGTGATTGATATTTTTCAAATAAAAATTTAAAAGTTAATTATAAAAATCATGTTTCAAATCATTCTTTTATTAGTACAAAAAGTCATGTTGACAAAAAAATTTTTAAATAATTTCATATTTTTTTAAGGTGTGTATAAACAAATCCATTTATTTTCCAAATTAAACTTCTAAATTATAGGAAGGATTAAAATTGAAGTTTGTATTTTTAATCCTAATCTTTCGATTCTTGTCCATTGAAAATTATTATCTCTGTTACAATTCTTTTTAATCACGTCCTGTTTGCCAAAAAGGGAGATAGCATTGTTCAGAAACAGCTCTATCGTATACACAATGTTCACCTTTCTTACTGATTGTTTAGCCTGGCATCCACTAATTAGTCGTCAGTGCGTAGCCTTAATTAGTTACCTCTGAGCGTGCAAGCACCGCCAGCAGTTTTAGTAGTGGGCCGCAAGCGGGAGTGCGCTTTGTTTTTTGGAAAAAGAAAGCTCGGCAAGAAGAGTTGAACGACTCCGTCGTCGTTCTCGAGAAAAATAGAGAAGATCCGATTCAGTCAATCTCGTGTTCTCGATACTCGTGGCCGTAAAATGCCCCACGTGGTCAGGGATGGGGGTGAAAAGGGCTCTTTTATCGACTAACTAAATTATTATTAAGCCACTGTAGTTACACGTAAATAACCACTACAGTTAGTTTTCTCAGGCTCTCGCGGATGTCGATCAATACCGAGACGTTACTGTTGTTTTCTCGTAATAACGTACGCATTTTTTCACGTGAGTGGATCCAGTGGTTCTCATACTTTGAGCTTTTATCGCTACTGCTCGATGCGGAAAATATACATGACGAAAAATACCATCTCTCGCGCAGTTAAATTTTATTGAATCGTCGCCAATCCTTACCTTCGACAATCATCGACGAATCGTTGGAGCTTAACGTTCCCCATGGCTGTCTCTGATAGTGCGGAATAATAGCATTGCATTACGATCACAATGTTAGGAATAATAAAATAGCTTAATGGAATAAAATGATTTGGATAGAAAATCTCATTTTGCATTTATGCTCATCACTAAGAAATTATATAAATTATGTCGCGGAATAAATTAATATTATTAATAATTGAATTTCTCTCTCATTTAATGAAAATATTTTATAATAAATACTTCCATAATTTTGTTCTGTAATTCTAATACTTTATAATTAGATATTTTATAATTATGTATTTTATATAATTAATATTTAATACATAGATATATAATGTTAATATAATATTGCTTTAATATATTGATGTGTTTAAAATATCTTTTTATCAAGCAGATTTCAATACTGAGAGTTTTGCAAAATTAATAAATTTCATTTTTCGTGTCATTAATTCAGTGAAATAAGCGCAGTTTGAGAACCACGAACGTGTGCAATTATTAAAGAAAAACCGTCGGTTTATTCTTCGAGAATTATCGTCGCAACTTAAATCTTTCGATGGTAATTGTTCGCAAAAACTTTCGAAGAAAAACTCTCGGGCACGGTGATTTTAAATAGCCGGATTAGTTTTGTCAGTCACTACGGGGTGATTCGATAGAAAGAAAACATATTACGTCGCGTGGAGTCGTTATCGAAGTCACGAAAACACATCGAAAACGCATCCATTCCATATCGGCATTGGGAAACAGTGTTGAATTATGATCGTGTCCCGTAGATAGCGATTTCTTTGCGAGATGTGACAGTAGAAGAGCTCACGTTTATACATACATATATGTATATATATATATATACA
>NW_017259185.1:2317087-2333912 GCF_001594045.1 Atta colombica
TATATATATACATATATATACTAATCTCTGCATCTCCTTTTTTGGCGTATATTACTCACTCACACCATTTGCTCGGAAGTATCTTTGAATGGCTTTCGTTCGGAGACCGTAATCGTTATTGTTATACTTCTGGAACGAATAATATCTCTTAGTGCATGGAATCATATATTTCAAGCGAGATCGGCACACGAGTCGAGGCCGATTGGAGCCTTGCGATCGAGTCTATCTGTGTAGCAAGAAACACGTATATTGTACCTGCATACCTCGATGCGAGAATGCGCCTTCATCCACCGCTTCAGGAACTTTGGTTGCCTCTGTCGCGGAGACAACGATTTTCATTGCAAGCCTTGGGATATGGCGAAGGAACTTTTTGACCCTCAGAAGAGAGAGAGAAAGAGACCCTTCGCCTGTGTGCGAGTTCGGATCGATAACGCGCGAGAGAGAAAGCAAAACGCGGAAGATTTTAAGCTATCGGAATTGTAAAACTCGTGGAATTAGAACGAACTTTTTCTTCGTTTCGAACATCGAATTGCCGATCGGGATTCTCGATTCCTTGTTTACCGGGATAATTGATAGCTTCGTTGTGATAACGTAGAGGCAATTGTATAACTTTTAACCTTTTTTTTTTCTTTTTTATGATAGATATCGGGATAATGCAAGAATAGCTTTATTTAGCAGAAAAAGTAGCTTTGTACTGTTGTAAAATTCTTTAATATGATTGGTTTTGCTCTTAGTTTCTTATTGGATTTAAATGTATAAACCAATCATACTAAAAAAAGTCACAACCATTGTAAAGCTGCTTCTTTTTCTGCTGAAATGCAGCTATTGATTTTATCATAAAAGCATAGTTTAACTTTATTTTCATGGCTTTTGTAGACTAAACGCCGCAAGTTAATTCTAATTTCGCGTATCTAATTTTATTTCGCGTGATGTAGAATCTCGTTTTGGAACCTAGATTTAGAATCTTTAGTAAACGCTGGTTTCGTTGAATCATGCTCTACGTTCTAATATATCCCGGACGAAAGGGGTGAATCCCGGACGTAACGGGTGTCTCGGACACACCGAAGGTTTGTCGTGCGCTCTCAACGGGTCGCGGTAGTCTTGTTTGCTAACGTCATTAGTCCTGTGAGCGTTGATTTGAATTCCAAGTAATTTACCAAGAGAAGTACGTTATGTAAACACCACACCTTAATCACTGTTGCTTTACTCGTTGGGTTATGCGACTGTGGTTCTAGTGCATTTGACTGACTTTTCAGCCTGCCACGGCTGCATTCACACCTGTTTCCGTGTATGTTCTTACTTCTGTTTCTTTCACGTTCTATTATTCACTTCGTCCATTTCGTACCTCTCCTTTTCCTCTTTTTTCCTCCGCCGGATACGTCAATGCCTATATCTCTTCCGTTCTCTTTCCTCGACGTTAACATTTCTACGTAAAGTCGGTTTTCACCTTCGGTTGCCACCATCTTTCGTGACCGATCATTTTCAGAATTCGTTAACTTATTGGCAGATTTATTTGTGAAACGCTTAACGTGACATACGCTTTAATATCCGCCGCTATTCTTCTTTCCGAATTTAATAAACTTCACGAGAGAGATCATTACGTCGACGATATTTCTTTGGTTCAATAACGATATTTATTATTCACGAAACAATTGTTACATGTATTGTAACAATCGTATTACGTACGTGCACGTAACAATGTATTGAAAATCGATGATTTAACGCGAATGTATTTCTTTATGGTTATTAAAACTTTGTTGGTTATTAATACTTTGTAAAAATTGCAAACTTTTATATGAGACATAAATTAATACTTTAACATTTGTTTCTACATTCATATTATTGAATTTATTTTCCTTTTAATTTGATTTTATCACATAATATCTTCTTTTACAAATGTATTATTTACGAACGAAAACTCTTTTCGAGGCATTATTTTAAAAGCACTCGATATAGTAGAGCTTCGTAATTTCTCGAATGAAACGAGCAAAACGAATCATCAACTTAGACAATTCAAACATCTTAATCTTCGCGAAACGATCTAGAGCGCACAGAGAAGATCTTCGATCTTGATTCTCGCATCGCCCACTTTGTAAAGTTAATGCAGCTTAATTACATCTTAAGTACTCGTGATTTACGACTCAAACGCGCTACGTGGAAAAGGCGAGCGAGTTGATTCAATTGCTCGCCTCACACGCTAGTGAGCCTGTCACTTTCAGAGACGTCGAATAATTTCGAACACCGAATCCTCGACCTGTTCCCTGCTTAATTTTATATAAAATCCAGTAGTCCATTCCTTCGCATAATTTATACGTCGTTTCAACTTAACGAGATCAAAATTTCGCTCTTTATTCTTCACCTCTCTCTTTTTTTGAAGTACATTAAAATTTAGAATAGAATTTAATGTAAGAAAGTGATAGACCCATAATTTGTACAGTGAAAACAATTTTTTTAATTTAAATAATATTTTTTTTTAATAATATAAAGTAAACATTTCTACAAATAAATATTTATTTAAAAAAAGAAAATAATACTTAACTATACTACTGAATCACAAATAATATACGTTTAGTAAATATTTATTTGCAATAAAAAAATGTTTACAGTATTGAAAGAAAATATTCAAGAAAATATTACTTTAGATTTAGAGAATTTTTTTTCAGTGTAAGGTCTTATATAACCGCGTATTTAAAGAGTAGATCTTACAAATAATGAGCTCGTCCCTCGTTCTCGCAGTAAACCCTTCAATTTCTCACGTATCGGCGCAAAAATGGACTTCCTCTCGCCGTCTCTTAGCGAGAAAATCAATCGAGCATCGCGCGACTCTTTCTCACGGTGACACCGTTTTCCTAAATGCGGATAATACGCGCGTAAACGTTTTCGGCCGTCGTGTCTGTCCTTTCTAAGCCACCATCGCCGGTGGCTCTCTCGCGAGGCGATTGAGTACAGCTTCGCTCGGGAATACATAGGTAAACTCGTACTCCCTTTTTCTCTCGTTGTATCGACTAGCGAGTTGTACCTCGCGAGCGATGGAAAGAGCTTCGAGGCGCGCCGTGCAAAAGTGCGCAAGAGAGGGAGGACGAGAAGGAAGAGGGCGATAGAGGATGGACAGAGAAGGAGATAGAAAGGGAGCGAGAGGGAGACGACACGTGGGAGAGACGTGGGTCCAGGGGTGGATGCTGGCAGCGGCATTTATTGATCGCTCGTAGCAACCCTGCTAGCAACCCTCACCGCACCCTCCGGCCGCCCTCGTGCTCCGAGTCACCCTCTCCTGCTCTCTCAGCGTGCGCGTCACCGGCCGCGAAACGAAAGCCTCAAAGCTGCACGAGCTGTACCCCCTCTCCCTCTTCTCCCCAGGATTCAATCATATTAATTACTCACAACACCGCCGACAACTCTCAACGTAAACGCGCTCGTTGATCCCTCGCTGAATCTCCGTGGATCGTTTTTCTCCTAACGCGTTCACCGCCATGCAATAATACGTAACACCATCTTGAACGATACATTCAATTCGTAATACTCCTTGAGAACGTTATATTCTGAAAATAATATACGGTCAATGTTATCGCGAATAATGTAGGTACAGAAATAGGAAAAACTGAGCTATCTTAAACATTTTACTATTCTTTAAATGTTTAAATATTCGACTTGTGTACAGCTCGCTGCTTTTGCGAAACATCTTTAAATATTATTGATAGAACGATAGATTATTATTGATTACAGATAATGAGGTCAAATGCGAAACATTTAAAGCAAATTTTTTGATGCAATTCAGTGAACTCGAAAAATAACGTTTTCTCTTTATTGAGATTTTCCCTCTGGTATATACGAACGATAAGGTCAGACTGGTGTAAAATTCCACGCGTAAATAACGCGTAAATATACGTGAAATCGCTGAATACCAGGCAGGTAGATATATTATCTAGAATTTGACGGGGCTGACTCGCATTCTATAGGATTTTATAGGATCCTCACATTTTACATATTAAAGAGTTACATATTAAAGAGTAAAATTTATGTTACAAATTTTAATATAAGATGACACAAAATAGAATAGATACGTGATAACATATAATCGACAATTATGATGGCAAACGCGATAAAAGCACTGTTGTTGATATCAAAAATAATTTCGATAAGGCCAGGTGGCCTAGATGCGCAATAACGAAGTTTCACGCTATAACACGTGATAAAAGTTCCTTTCCCTCCGATATTCTCATTATCGGGTAATTGCGTTGAAAATGGCGCGGGACGAGAAGTTATCGCGTAATAATTGATAAGCGTGCGAAACGACGTACGAAGTGTTAAAAATATTATTCCCGCGTTTATCTCGCGTGTAAAATTGGAAAATATATACAATTTGATTCGATTACATGCGTTCCTTCGACCAACGTATTAATCTGATTTCCCAATTGTATTTTCGCTTATCAGTCAGGAATCTCTCATTCGTTATATATTTTGCGTATTAATAATTATGCTGATATAAATTTTTTCGATGCAATTAAATTTTCAATTAAAAATTTTTATGTGATTGAATTCCGCCTTTGCCAAGTTTCTCCTTTCCTTACGTTTATTTAATTAAAGAAACGGCTCATTCGGAATTTATCCGTTTTTCATTCAATCTTAAGTTATACCCGTAGGCGAAATTAATTAAAGGGAGGATATAGAGGGGATAATTAGTATATGCGCAACTCGTACAGTTTGTTTCAATTTAATTTGGAGTTTTGCTATTTTTTCATTTAATACATACGCGTTGACGCGGCCACATTCTCGTGAAAATTTGCGCGAAACAAGTACATCATGTATAAAAACATGGTAAATATAGGATAATCGTTACATAAAAATATAATACTCGTGATGGTAAAATTATTTTTCATTTTATCACGCATGTTTTACGTCCGATGTGCTTTATATATACTGAAAAAAGTCTAGTAATAGCTATCAAATATTGAATGAAATAATTTTAATTAAATCTTCAGTTAATATAATCAAAAATAATTTTACTTCTCTAAATATTCAAGTATTATCAAACAATAAAATATAACTAGCCATTTAGTAATAATTACTAAATATTTAGAAAAATAAAATTATTTTTCTAATTATTTTTCCTTATGTTATTTGAATATATGATTAAAATTATTTTTATATAATATTAATTAAATAAAATGGTAATTATTATTAGATTCTTTTTTTAATAAGTGTATTATTACAAATCTTCAAATTTGACATTCAGGATGATTATTAATGTTTATCTGTGCGTCGGCAATTGCCAAGTTGTCTCGGTGGTTTTTGTGAGTAATTATTTTGAAATTATTTTCAAAAGTTTGAATCGCGAAATAAAAAGAATCTCGGATACAGTCAGATGAATTATAAAGTCTCGAGGATAATTTTTTAATTCTTTTTTAATTTTTTAACTCTTTCTCTCAACGTCCCCTTTTTGTTAAATTTAGTGCTTCGCATCAGTCAGTTCTTCTCTCCTTCTCCCGTTATTTTAATTAAGTATATATCATATACTTGCAATAATGTGCCTTCTTGTGCTTCTCAAGAGACAGGACATAACATAAAAACCTCTTCGTTCAGTTTCTTTTACGAGGAAGATTCAAAATTTTGTGTAATATCGGCTCTACAAAGTAATATAATTACAATGATTCGGTAAATCCTGTTTCATGCGTTTTTTATTTACAATTACACATGTTGACATTTTGCAAATGATTTTTACAATGTTATTTTTTTATGTTATGAAACTGAAAGAGCCAGTATATCTCGCAATATTTGGTGATGGTACGGTTTACAGTTTGAATATATTAATGTTTTTGTATAACACGCGTGATACACATACATTTACAGATACATTTTAAATTGGGCCGCATAATTGTTAGATTTTAGTTGACGTTTTTCAGAATTGAAAAAAGTGCACATGTACGCCTGAAGCGAAAGTGCGCAGTTGTGTGTAAAATTACATCGGATATCAAATATGCAATTACGCACGAATGGCACTGCGTTGATTGGTAATAAATCAGTGAGTAAATATCGTAATTAATATTTCGTTTGTGCACAGTGGGCGAAATATGCAGGTCGCGGTCGTTTAGCAAATAAACTAGCATGAAAAATGAGCCGTAATTAACAATACTGCTTATACCAAACTGCGCTTTGTCAACAACAGAGAACACGAGAAAATCTACGATAATTCACATGTCTGTTTTCTTTTTATATGTATTTAGAATAGTATATCTAAATTTTTGTTTAAATATATGCCTAATATATTAAATATTGATAATTCCTTTAACATTTATCTTGAATTATTATATACACGAGAAAAAAAATAAATTATATTAAAAAAACATATGACAAGAACAGTAAAGTATCTATAGATTTAGCTAAATACAGAAAATAATTTGATTAAGCCGTCAAAATAATTACGTAAAACGCTCAAACTAATTGCTAAAATGTCAAAACTTTTTATAACTTTTTATGCTTAATGCTTTTATTTTACATTATTTTGATAGTTTAATTATTTTCAAATCTGTCTTTTAAGTAAATTTTGTTGATTTAACATTGTTCTTTCTATATAAACATATTATTCAAATTAATATATAATATTGTATAAATATTAAAACATAAGAAGATTTATTTTTAAATTTTTTAATTCTATTTAAATTCTATTTTATTTTCGATCAGGCGTTGTAAGTTCGACCACGAGATGATTACACGTAATTCTTATTGCGCGCTAATTATTTAATTGGCCACCATTTCTTTAAATCGATTGAAGTAGCAACATCGCATCGTAAAGTAGCAGTTAAAAGATTTTCTAATGACAATCATAAATCGTTCGCAGCATGATGAAAAGTTTCATGCACACCAGAGGGAGTACGGATTAATGCGATTGTCCGATTCGTTGAATTAACAGTCAGTCGTGAATGCAATGGTTCTTAATAAATCCGTATCGAGAAATATCGAGCTCTAACGAGACACAACCCGAGAAGCCGCTTTCGCGTGGAATCCGTACGCGCGATCTCGCGATAAAAATTAATCCGTTTTCGATTTACCGCATGGAGAAACGTCGCGCCGGATGATCCGACTATAATCAACTCTCGCAGTTTTTTCCTCCGGCTCTTTTTCGTCCTCTCGCAGAACAGCGCGTCGTTACGATTTAACGAAGCTTTAGAAAAGTTGGAAACTTTTGAGAACGCTATAAATCTGTCCGGTGCGTTCGCCTTAACGAGCCAGTCCGCAAGCTTTGCATAAAATTTCATCTTATTCGTTACGACAGAATTAATTCTCTTTGCCCAATCGTATGTGATCATTCGTCTTTGTAGCGTTAGATTTTGTTTTACGACGGTGTCGTGTGTCAGGATCTTGTTAATTAATTAGTTAAAACCTGAAATTCTACTAGAGTTCTAACTAGAATTCAACGAAAATTATCCTCCTATTATCCTGCGTAATTTTTTTCTCAAAGACTTAAAAATTTATTGCGCAAGTTATTTCCTGTTATATTCTCATGATTGCATGATTACATTACGCGCCGATACAATAAGTAAATGTTCCCTAACATTTTCTAATTGTCTAGTTGGCATAATTCAGGTAATTTCAGTAATGATGTTACTATTACGTGATCGACTAATAATTACATTTAAAGAAACCGATATTACATTAAATCGTGTGTCTCGAACGGCACTTCGAAGGGCATACAACTATATAACATCCGATTTGCGATACATATACACGCGACTATCGCAATTAATTATCATTTTTATATCCATTTGTTCTGAATTTCCAATAATATCGACTGGTTTTACTTCGAGTCTTGGTAAATGAAAAAAAAAAGAGAGAGAGAAATAGAGTTTGGATTAAATTAAATTTACCATTTAAATCACAAGCAAAATTGTACAATCATCACTTACACGTTTAAGTTGTTTCAATTCGTTAACTTAAATTTAAGTGAATACGAATTATGTATAATAATTTATAGGCGCCGAGAAAAACTTTCGTTCGCAAATAATCTTTTATTTTTATTTTCTATTACAAACTAACGGAAGATTTTCGTTAGGAATATATAGCAATCTATTCGTATCATTTACAGTAGCGGCAAAATATACGTAACATAAAAAGAACTCGCTAACTGACACCGAAAATGCCATAATCCGCTCACAATTACATATTATTAATAAGATATTTATATTCAAGTGATTACAAGATGTTTTATTACGCAGACAAACGTTTCAGTGCAAAATAATTCTAACATGAAATTTAAAAAATTGTTAATAATGTAACTGGTTCGATCGAATCGTTTCTCTGCATAACATTTGTAATTTTAATCTACAACAATATTTTACGATCGTCCGAACCGCATTGAATTAATCCGCCAGTTATTCACGGAACGTTGAAATTAACGCAACAACAGTTCCAACGTTCACGAAATATTGTTGTAATAAAAATTAAGCGTTCATGATATATATGAAAAGGCGAGTCTCGAATTTCTGAGGCTTTAATCCACTCCCTGCAGCTGCGACATGTTCGACAATCATACAAATACTGGGCAGTCTGGAATTTAAATTACTAATAACGCGATCATTTATTCAACGAATTGATCCCCTACATTTTGAGACTGTACTTTTATGTAAAGTACTTTTAAATTCAAAAGCTTGAACTTTATACATACAAAAGAGTCTAGAGGGAAATATTTGCTTTAAAAAAAGAATTTTTTGTTTATTTTTTATGACACATGAAAGAGACTGCGTCTCGAGAGCGACGCCAACAACGCTGTCGTTTATTTAATTATTAATCTGATTGCGCGAGTCACGAGATGCTCAAACTAGCGAACATGACGCGGCTTCCCGAAGTTCCACAAAAACGAGGAGTGGATTAAGACACCGGCGCGACGCTCCCGCCGTTGCGCGATCACGAGAGTGACATTTAACACTAACAGACTCTGACAAAAACAGGATACAGGTTGCCGGCCATGCCGTGGAGCTGGCTAGGAGCGGCGGCGCCATCGGCAGCTACAGCTGCAGCGGTCGCCGCAGCCGCGGTGACCCCATCGCCTGCAGCTGCACCGCTCGTCCTTGCACCCAGAGCGGCGGCGAGACGGAGGTACGGATTGAGTTAAGGATCCTACCATATGCGGCACCGAGACAATCGTGTTTAATGTGTTGAAAGCGATTAAGCGAGCACGAACACCTCAAATTTACCCCGATCAACCTTAATCAATCCTCCCACTTTCTTCGTCCCATCGCACACTGCGAGAAATATTTTGTATATATACGACTTATAAAAACTTTCTTATCTTTTAATTAAAAAATTTTATTCTAATCGAAATTTGGTAGAATTTTAATCAAACTTTCATTAGATCAACAAAATTTTTTTATTAAAGGAAAGTTTTTGTAAGTAAGTTAAAAATTTTTTTGAAAATTCTCAAAAGAATAAAATTTTTAACTTGACTTACAAAAATTTTTTTATTTTTATTAACTAAAGAACGTTTTTGTACGTCATGTATGATATAAAACATTTCTCTCAGTGCGAAATGGAAGACGGCAGACGCGGTTCAAGACAAAGCGGATCTGAATAACTTGAAATATCTCACATTACAGTAAAACTCGGTTCTTCTTGCATTTTACGAGAATACTGAAAATCGCTCTCGATAAACGCGCGAGACGTCCAAAAGCTTCTTACCGTCGTGTGCAATTGTTAAATTGTTTAAATTTGTGCGCGACCTAGCTTTTTTAAAAGGGGTCTCTTTTCCTTGTCGTTCGGAAAATCCGCAATCCCTTTGTTCACGTTTTTGGTGCAATTAGATCAATTTCTAAAATTAGGTCGCGCTTGGCAAAAATTTCTGTCCAAGGGAATCTTCAAGAGTTTCACGTACAAGCTTCGCATCCGGTATACGTTTTACGAAAAGAATGTCTTTTCTACTTTCTTTGGTTAATACGAGACGAATAATCCGCGAAGTAGAGCTAAAATTTCTTATTCGTATAAAAACCGGCCAAGGAAATAACGTTGCGTACTTTTAACTTTCATCATTTCTTATCTATTATAAATTTTATGAGACTTAATTACGAATATACGTCACTCATTAATAGATAATATTTTAATAGATAATATTTTAATCGTATGTAGTATTAAAATATTACAATAGTCTGTTTTAAAGAATTATTTTTAAAAATTATTATTAGATAAAAATTATTATTAGATATTCGGATACTGCTTATAATTTTTTGTTTAAAGTTCTATTAAATGGAAGCAATACGCGCGAGATCAAATGGGTGCCAAGAAATTATGTATTTTTAGTTAACCATTGTTCTTGAAGTGCAATCTTCATCGTTAATCGTACTGACATTTCATTTTTTATGATTAAACCAGAATATTTTTCCTCTGGGAGATGGACTGCATTATAATTCAACTATGAACCACAGAGAATCGCAAAATATACGCGATTTATTCAAGTTTAGTTGTTAGTTTCGAAAATTCATGTACACTATAGTGTACATGAATTTTCGATTCATGCTGGTTAACTCATTACTCGTGAATTCACCGTGGGACATTATTTTACGTGTGTTATTTTACGTATCTTATCATATCGTGCGTAATATCACTGTGATATATTCCATCACAATATAATAATGATTTCCACCATGGTTATTGTGTAATTTCGCGATCCCTCTGGTAGTATCGTCGCGTAAAATCGGTATCATAAAATTTATTATTGCATCGAACCGCAGACGCGTGTCTGACGAACGACCTCCTCCGTATTATCTACTCCTTTTTCCTCTTGTCATATCTTTTCGTATATTTATTGTCTTTCTACTTTCTACTATTTGATAATTAATGTTACCACCTTTCCTCTTCTCGGTGTACTCGTATCGGCAGTATAGCACACAGAGTGGAAAGAAATCCGTTGAATATTCACTTGTGCACGAACCGCAAAATCACCACCCGAATGCTCCGCCATGGTTGTTGTATTGATGCTAGTTGGACGAATACAATACTGTTCCTTCCTTCCTCTATTATACATGTGTATATATAATATATGTATATCGTTTCTTTCTTGAGGGCACGCATTATATATATCGATGTTTTCCGCCTAATTAGTCAAATTCGATCGGATGTTTAGGGAGCTCTCAGCGGTGATCGATCTGTGGCCGGAAATAATCGCATGGATTTCTACTAACATTTCTTATAACTACATTTTAAAGCAAAATTAATATATGATAAAATCGACAACAAATTATTAGTTTTCAATATGAATGTTACAATAATGTTAAAGAAAATTAATGTTAAAGAAAATTAAAATTATAAGAATATAATAATTAAATTAGATCGTGTTTTTAATAATTAAATTATAATAATTAAGACATTTTTATAATAATTAAAGTTGTTTTTAAGAAAGTCACCATAATGTATTTTAAAAAATTAGGCAATTTCTATCGAGCCATGAAAAATTTATTTATGTCGTGTAACAATTTGCTTTTACATATTTATCACGCGCGCAAATGCAAATGAATCAAAATATAATACATACGAGATGGAAACGTTTTACTTCGCGGCAGCAATGGGTTAATATTTAATTCGTAAGCTCATTGGTTTTCAATTAAATTTGCGTTCCGACGAAAAGTCCATTTGTTTACACGGAATTTACAACGTGCGATTCAACGGGAAATTTTCGTTATCGCAAAAATTATTGATGGCGCTAACGTAACGTACGATTTCGAATAAGAGACAAGCAAGCCAATTAAAGGATGGCGATGGCGCATTTAACTTTTTCATTGTTCGCGAGTGTAATCTCTCTACTCTTCGTTGGCTCGTGTTATCGGCGGATCGTATTTCCATAAATTTGGATTTCCTCCGGACCGGCGCCGCGCGGCGTGTCTGCGGACGATCTGCCACAGCGTGCACAGTCGATTAATTAATAGCCACTAATTGGCGTGTCACACGCACTCGTAAAATTTGGCCGAAGACAGCAATCGCGTTCAGCATGGTTGGCTTTTAAATTCATATTCAAAATGAATCGAATGGTCGGTCGTCGTGTATGTTGCATTCTCGAAATATCAGTGTCGTATGTACGAATTTTTTTTTTTTTTTTTTTCCCCAAAAATATGTCCCTCGTTTATTTTGATGTAGAGTAAAACATGAATTTCGAAAACGGATTGCGATAAACTATTATATCGTATGAACTAGGACAAAATGACAGCAATGCACTATATCGATATTTTCAGAAAATTGACACAGAAGAATTGACGTAACAGACTATCAAAAAAGTCATTTACAATAAAATAAAAAAAATATTTCTTTTAAATAAAAAAATTTGCAGAATATTATTTTGTAGAACTAAAACTGTGTTTTAATAAATGAAGATACGACTAAAATCTATAGAATGTATATATTTACGCCGGCAATGTTAATAAACAATGTGATTACGCTTCTGTGCCACAGATCACGCGAGCCTGTAGGAAAATGGAGTTCATGCAGTTGTAAACATCGGCCCCTTACACACAAACCACACTTCCTCTTTTTGGAATGCGCCTGCTATTTTATGCATCACGCTCTTGTTCTTGACCCGCCTTTAGATAACCGGCGATCAAGCCGACTTATTAACCAACCCCTCGTCGTTGATCGTTAACTTACATTTTGATTTGCGCTAACATCACGCGCGTTACCTGCACAGTAGTTGTCTGTTGAGGATGCTGTTGATGTGCTGCTCATGTAATTGAACCCACTAGTCTAACAACAGTGCATATGTTTGTTATACTTTCGATGTAATTTTGATTATTCAGAACTTTGAAGAGATATATTTTCACGATCGTTGTATTTTTTTTTTTTTTTTTTTTTTTTAAATGTTGAAGAAGTAAGTTTATGTAACGGCATTTTATTTACAATTTCACGATTAAATTTTCTAAGTGAAAAATTTCGTTGTTCAGTAATATGGATTTTATTTTAAATATATGTATACTGTACAATCAGTAACGTATAAATATAAGTAGATTACAATACAAAAATGTTTATATCATTTAGTTTTTTAAGGAATCAAAAGATTCATTTCTTTAACAAACTTTATTCTCTTCAAGGTGAATTTTTCGAGGTGAACCATATATATAAATGAGAAAGCACTTGTTAAATCGCTCCATCAGCAGCTGATCCGAACGAGATGACTTGGTGCCGATGAAAAGGTAGGCAGAATCGTTAGATTTTATTGCTCCATCTTGGACCAGCCGGAGATAAAAAGGATTCTTCTCATCGCGCCGAGTTTGTTTTTCCAACTTTTTTTTCTTGTCAAATATGTCGATAACTCAACGTCGTTTGTCGTTGCCGTCAATACAACGGCAATTCATTAAAGTCACTATCCATCCATCCAGGGTTATCCATATGATTCTTTCGATTACATCATCTATTAATGCTCAAAACGTAAATTAAGAAATATCTCAGAAGTGTAATTCATCATATCATAGCCCGATAAATTATCTATTTTCTGGCAAATTGATGTTCTTATCTAATAATATAGATAATTAGATCTAATGATCTAGTTGTAATATCTTTGATTTAATCCTTTTTATATCTCTGCAATTTTGAGAATAATTTTCTATTATTTAGAGAAGTAATATTTTTATTTTATAAGTATCTCAAATCAAGGAGCATTATTTTATTCGTTTTTTTTTTTATCGTCTTCCGAGTGCAATTCTTCATCGTTTTGTAATCTATGAGATTGCTGATAATAGAGTCTCGATATATTTCCTCTTCGAAATATAAGGATTGATTAATATTCCACAATCTCAATTGAAATTTACCGAGCGAAAGTTCACTGCCACGAATCTGAAATGCATCACCGAGCGAGAAAGCCCTGCAGCCACCGTTGTGCATCGTCAGCTTCCGGAACTGCGCGTATCCGTGGTCTTTCTTCCCCTTACGAAGGCTGGCGTCGATCATGCAACCGGCAGCTGCTACACAATGTGGACGGATCGAATCGTGACATCCACGTCACCGTCTATTCAACTCCATCGGAAAAATTCCCTTCGAAAATCTCTGTAGAAACCAAACAAGCTCAACTTTACAGAATAATCTTAAGCTGCCGCACGACGCTCAATATTATTGTATAATTAATTTGTACAATATTACTAATCCCTCCCTTTAAACAATTCGAAACAAACAGTCGCAGATTATTATAAAAATATAAATTAGGAAAATATTAGGGAAATTGATAACAGTTAGGAAAATCAAGGAAAAATCAAGGAATTATCAAAATTTTTAAGAGCATTAAAATTGCTGGTTTCAAAACAATTTGCATACATTATACTACACTGTTTGGAATACTACCAATTAATAATTAAATGCAAGCACTGTCAGCAACATTAATAGTAATTAATATTGTTATTCTTTCAATAAAATTTGACGATTTTCAAATCAGGACGAAAATGCAAACAATTTAAAAATATTACTGAAAGATTCAGGAAAAATTGTGAAATTTTATTTGGAAATCAGATTTTTAGGATGAGAAATTTGTTACAATCCTGAGTCGGAGGCTTTTCAATATAGCCTCCATGCATCAATATATAATATTGTACAGTAATATTGATCTTTCGGCTGCTGCCTAAATCTTTACATTTGGCGTTGCAATCTTCGAGAGTTTTTTTTATTTTCTTATTCTTGTTTAATTTTGATAAATTCGCGAAATCTCAATTCTTCGAAGTCTGCCAGACTAGCTTCTGACACCATTTTTCGTCAAAACTTCGAGGATTTCACACCGATCACGCAAGCTTCACTTCAAGGCGTGTGAATTTTTCCACTCGCGGAAAATCGTCCTTCTATTTACGTTATCTGTTGAAGGAAATTGTAGCGACCTTTTGTGAATAGATCGCAAATAACGATAAAACGCACCGAAAATCTATCTACTCGTAAAGCAGTCATTTCTTCTAGATGAATTTCGTTTCGCGAAGTTTCGTAGTCGTTTCTTTCCTTTCAAGCTATTCCTGAATGTCAAATACAAGCAGAGTGGAGGAAGTGAACTTTCCTATTTTCGATTTTCTGAAGTTCTCTGCGCTCTGCCACATCCTTTCTTTTCTTACGCCGCGAGATTCTCCGGTGTTTTCTGATGTTCGTATTTACTTCTTGGGCGCAATTCTCCAAAGCCAATCTTTGATAGGAAGAACAAAATTTCCTGCTCGTACCGCAGCTTCTCTTAGATCGAAAGCTTTCTCTTCGCTGGCAGGGTCAGATACGTTTGTTAGTGAATCGTACTTGTTTTTTTACATTGTGCTATAAGCACTTTAAAAAGAAGGATCTTCTATTCCAATTACAGCCAGTTTACTTTTTCCTTCCTTTCTTTATTATTTTATAGGCACCTCATTATTAAATTTTCATCCATATTGGCTAATTTTGAATTTATTTAATAATAGAAGTTAAAGAACTTCAATTTTATACAATTTATTACATTGTAAAAATGTTTTAAATTATTAATATAATTAATTAAACGATTAATTTAATTTCTAAAAAATGAGATTTACGTATTAATTTATAAATTAATACGAATTATAAATATTTAAATTATAAATAAAAAGTACGACTTTTTTTATTAAATTTCTGGAAAGGAAAAATTAATTAGAATTTCATCAAAAAATTTGTTATTAAAAAATAATGAGGATGCGATATATTCCACAAATGAAAAAAAAAAGAGAAAACTATCTCACATTATTGTACTTGTTCGAGTTTGTCGAATATATCGATCGGCGAATAAAAGTTTTCTAGATGTTCAAGAAATTATTACTCCACAAATTCCTTCGCAACAGTGAAATGTTCGACGAATTAATTCCCAGGCATATCGTTTCTAAGTCTCATAACCGGATATAAAATCAAATCGCAAACCTCGTCTCGCCGGCTGTCGATGTGCGCCGCGGTTCCTCGAAGAGCAACCTGGAATTCCACGGAGTGTTCGATAGCAACATAAGTCTTCAAGGTAGGCAATCTTGAGTAATTGTGCATGTGCGCGCGTGTCGCGTGTGTATTGTTACAGCAGCGGCACTTAGAGGAGTTGCCATACAACGTGGTCGAGTAGGGGCAGCGAGGGCGACTTTCCCAACCAGCGCGGCCGCTTTGGCACTGGCCAGGAATCCGGGGCAACTTGCAGCTGCAGCTGCGGCTACGGCCCTACATCCCTTCGCACCCGCGTAAGTATCGGTCTAGGTCAGGTTGCGTCTAACCGACGTCTAATCGGATGGAGGTATTCCTGTACTCTGTTAAGTGGCATTCTAATCGGCGTTTTTAATTAAATTTAATTATATCACTTTGCAATAATTCAACCCTTCTGTCAAGGTACGAATACTCGGGTACCTATACATCATTTTTTAAACAATAAAAATTTATTTTTTTGTGCAAATTTTATTATGACATTTTAAGAACCCCTTCGGATAACAAAGGACAATTTTATCTTTATCTTTTTCTCTTCACTTTATATTTTTTGCGGAAATCTTGTGGAACACAATAGTGAAAAGGTGAAAAAAATTATGCCTTGACAAAAGAATTAAAACAATCGAATTGATCGGAAAGGATGATTTTGCTGAAGTTCGAAAAATTTAGATAGATATGAAAATAATTTTATTATCAAAATAATTGTATGTAGAACGTTTAAGCATTGATGACAATACTTTTTGACATTCTAATAACTATTTTAAGCGTTCTACATAATTATTTTGATGAGTCTGAACGAAATTATATCTTCAGATCTGTATCTAGCTAAATTTTTAGATATTTTAGCAAAACCGTTCTTTTCATGTGATGTGATAATTCGAGAGTTATCACTACACTCCATGTAATGCATTTTTAATAAACACCGATAAACCATTAA
>NW_017259185.1:2334012-2345296 GCF_001594045.1 Atta colombica
TCAAGAGCGTACCTCGAAAATACTTTCCTGTTACGAAACTTACTGCGAAGGTTCATTGAACGATAAAAACAGACGTATGGTATAATGACGATAATTAATTTACGTAGCCAGGGCGTGGAAGAGGTGCGTGCGTCGTTAAAGTTTCGAAGGACTTTTTCGCAATAGCCTTTTTCTTCTTAACGATCGGTACTTACCTAGTTAGCGTGATTTATATGCCACTAGTTCTTCCATGCAATAAAGTTTAACTCGCGAATTCAAACGTTAAATCGCATTTTCCAACTAATTATGTTATTTATCTTTAATAGTATTTACGATAAATAAACTTTTTATTTAGATCTAATTTGATTGAAGGGTTCTTCTTTTCATTTTTTCTTAAGTACAAATTACATTTTCGATAATCAATAATCACATTCTCTTTTTAATTTTTTTTCCAAATTTTAGCCACGTATTGAAAATTTAATTTTCCGCAAATATCAATGATTGTTGGTGTAAACAACTTTAACTCGTAGCTCGATGACGATCATTTAACTATATTGCCATTGAATGTGGGAGTATCGTTGAGTATATACACTCCATCACTTCATCATGCGTCGAAGATCGAATAATATCGAAAATAATTGAGGAGAATTACTCGCTGCAATGAGTTTGCACGCGCCGCTCGTTAAGGCTTTGTCTGTCAATCTCACATGCGTTTGCACACTGCATGTTCACCTTCCCAAACCTATTTCCTATAAACGCCCCCTTTGTGCACAATGCGGATTATAATTTGCGAAAGAGCGTCCGCGGTTCGCTCGTTTTTTGCTAAATGGAGACTTTAAACGAGTGAAAAAATGGAGGACGCTCAATTGCTTCTCTGCCGAGGATAATCAAAGAGGTGACACCTAAAAAAAAAAAAAATTTCATTTCCAACTGCTCTTTGACTGATTAGAAGATTAAAACACGACTGTTGGATCAACGCGGTTTGTCGGTCATGTCGCGGTGATCGCGCGCATTTTTTGTTGAAGATTAAAAATCGTTGTAGAATGTAGACACTTTATCTTTTTTTTTTTATCATTCCGAATTTTTAGGAGCAAGCATTCGCGTCGAACGTCAATCGTTCGTTCATTTTAACGTTATGAAATTGGACATGGCGTTGGCAGGAATGAAAAATTTGAATACGGACGAAAATCAATCTTCGAAGCCTGTTACATCGATGCACACCTCGGCCGCGAAATCGGATTTGTCAAGTCCAATATCTATCTATATCTGTATATACATACACGCGCGCGCGCGTGTGTGTGTGTATTCGTTATGAATTTTAATGTAAAGACCGTGTTTAATTTATAACTTGAAGCAGATTATAGAAAAGGAAATGACTTATATTTTATCTCGAATTCGTGCAACGTCACACTAGGTGTAAACAAATATTTTTTTTTTCAAAATCAATATAAAGTTATACTTCGTAAAATGTTCGTATAATTTCAGGAATGAATTTTTATTTACAGAGAAATAACGAAAACGATTGATAAAAATAGCTCAAACACAAGTATATCCAAAACACAAATATATTTATCCTATCTATTTTTGTTTTTGAGTTACGATAGTTTCTTTGAGCTTCAGTAATTTTTGGCATATACTGGATGGAACAACTTCATTGTTTATCGTATTTTTTATTCTGACCTCAAATATCTTTATTGTCTATTTGTAAATACTTTCATGACGTTTTGGGAAATTTCTTTTATAAAAGCAATCGATAATAATTTCCGACACACACAATTTGATGATAATTTATTTGCAATGATAATGTATAAGGATGCAAAATGTTGTCGATAAATGATTACACTTAACGAAAATTTATGACATAGAAATGTATATGTATTTTTACTTCAGTTTTAAATTCAATATTGACAAGGCAAGAAATATGTAACGCACAGTTTTATTCCGATAAATATTTGCTATCAGATATACAGATATTTCAAATAATAATTTTTTTATTACTTATTCTTTCATGAATCTAAAAGTAATATTAAAGAATCTTAAACACAGTTAAACAGGACGAATGTTTGTGCGCATTTTTATCATTACCAGTATGTTAAATTTATTCCTGAAATTACGCTCGCATTTTACGAAATGCATATGTGTTGTAAGTGCTTTCGTAATTTTCTTCATTCCTGACAGAGTATAGTTAAAACGAACCGCGAATTCGCATTCCATAAAGTCGACAAATTTTTTTTCTCTGTGCCTTTTAAAACAAAGTTATTACTTACTCAAGTTAAATAGACTTTTAACAACGATCTTCCCCAACGAAGATAATAGAAGTGAGCTACTTGTAAAACTAATTCCATTGCGAATGCTACTGTGCGGATGCAATATAAAGCAATCAACCTTTTCCTCGGCATAATTTATGATCTTCGCGCATAAAACAAACTTCGTTCGCGTAGTCCAGGGGAGGACAAAGTTTATCGCCTCTGTCATCCTCCATTATTCTACAAAGTGAGGATTATCGTATCCCAGAAATAAATTTTCAATTTTATTCTCGAACGGAACGCAATGTTTAATATGTGACGTCTATTAAATGAGCGTTGTACATTATTGAATCGGAAGATTAAAGGTTTTTTTGAAGTGACAGCTTTTAACTGAATGTCCCTATTGTATTCAATATTAAAGTCATTTATAAATATTTTGCGTAAAAAATATGGGCAAATATCGAATTTGCAAAATATGTTTTTTTTTTTTAAAGGAGATATTTGTATACAAACGAAAGATTTAATTTTCTTAAATAAAAAAATAATTGATTGGTGCGAATTGCGTTAATTACACTTTACAGAGAAAGTCATAAAATTAGAAATTCAGTAATCTCCCCACGGGCGTAGTGGCGGACAAGCGGATAAAGCGTTCATTACTCATTGGTGGTTTTTATTTTTTGCAGCGTTTACTACGACCCTTTCCTCGCGGCTCACGCAGCGACGCAGGATCCCAACTACAGGTTGCAGGTGAGACATTTCTCGATTTCTACTAATTCCCGCGAACAATTATTTCTCGCTTCCGGTGCACGCGACCGCAGAGAGAGCTGCGGCTACCGAGACACGAAGTACTCGAACGAGTTTTTAATTAAATCGAAGAACGCGCGTGGTTAAATAGAAACGGCGCGATAATCAATCATGTCACGATCGCCGTCTGATAATCGGCTATTAATCCGGAAAACAAACTCTCACGAGCGTTGACACGTTTTCATTATGTTGCGCTACGGATAAGACATAGAACGGACATAATTAAACGGACGATTGGAAGATTATCACCGATGGAATCGGTGATACAAACAAAGCGATTGGATGCAAGCTTGTAATGGTATATTAACTGCATGATTTGATAAAAGTTTGATAGATTTCTTTCATGAATTTCTTTCTACAGATAATTATTTAGAATAAAAGCTTTGTCAGCGAATTCTAAATATCTAAATAATTAAACGTAAATATATTATTGAAATAAAATTACACGCGTAATTCATAAAAAAATATCAGATTTATTACTATTAAATCTGTAGTATCAACTTAATTTAATTAATTGCCACTGCTCCTATTTAATATATCATTATTTTTTATTAAAACAATAAATGCGACAATATATAGTGCCAAATTTACCTATTGTTTGAACAGTGGCGACTTAAATAAAATTTAATACTGTACATTTAACAGCGATTATTTCTTTCCTGAAATTTATTTTCAAAAATTAATTTTTCATTACATATTAAAATTATATCTCTATTTTCTGAAAATAAATTGAAATAATTATCATCACAAGCAAAATTAAACTCGATAATAAAATAAAAATTTTTCATAATCGTATCAATAATCATATAATGTATTCATAAGAAGAACTGTAAGAAGCTCGTAATATCACAATCGTTGCGATGTTAACCGCTTTGTGCAAGCCCGAAATATTCTCGACGATAAGCGTGAAAGCGCAAACGGAAAACGCTTATTCGCACGTGCACCGGAAGCGAAATGCGGTGCAGTATCTATAAGACGAGACAAATGAGCGCAGAGATTTTGACTAAAGTCCGTAATCTCTTGGTGGACCCGTTTAGCTGGAATGGCCTCAAGCAACAGCTGACGTTAGTTGACACACATTTTGCCAGGCTTGCACACACGAGAGAACGCCAAAAGAGAGAAACCGATAACAATTACACCATCCCTATCTCGCGTTCTACATTGTCCCGACCATTCGCCATTCTCATTGTATCTCATTTTTCGCCTATTTGTTTCGTTCTCTTTTCCTCTTTCTCTCTCTTTTGTTTCATTCACGTAAAAATCCCGATGCATCCGACGGCACAATTGATCGAAAACAGCGAGCACTGTTAACTATCGAGATGATTATTTTTGCTCCGATGATGCCGTCTCTCTGACACCATTCCCGCGTGAATGGATTTCATATTCGATGTGTTGACTTTCCCTTTGAAAATTAACTTTTTGTCGAAAAACAATGTCGAATAATATTTACAACTACAATAATATAACAAACGATTGTGATCGACGGCGAACACTTCAATTCTTTTGATCCGAATCGCATTACTAAGAAATCGTTTTTTATAAGAAATTTAGTTTAGTGAAAAATACATCGAAAATTAAAGAAATATTCAATGAATTAATAAAATCAAAATGTTTCGATAAAGTCAAATTTAAAATTTATTCAGCAAAAACGCAATATAAAAAATATAATTTCTGCTACATATTTTTAATAATGCAATTATTTTTTTAACGTGTATTAATAAAAATATCTTTCCAGATGAAACCTTTAACAGGAAAGAAAAAGAAGATAATCGATTTTAAAAAAGCTATAGTTTTTAATATTAAACGTTTCGAACATTGCATTATGTATTTACTATCGGATTATTTGTGATTTTTTAAGGACAATCTCAAAATAAAATTCACTTCATGCGAGTTTATGCGAGAGTCCTCTCTGCTATCTTTCGATTGCGCGGCATCTTGTTGCATCTTGTTGCCTAAATACTTCTTCATACACTATTTTTTCCACCTTTGCATCATCTTTGTTCCCTTTCTCCTTCTTTATATTAATTTTTCTCCTGTCATCTTTTATAGTTGTTTAAAGGGATGATTATTAATCGACATATAATCACGGGGACCAATGAAAGAAAAAGTGGATGGTAGATCACACTACGTCGATTGTACAGACTTTTGCGTTTGCATCGGGAAAGGGGGGAATTAACTTGCTTAAAACGAGGACTTAATTCCTTTGTGTAAAAACTCGAGCTCGAGTTTCCGCCTTCCGGAATTTCTTTTCAGGTTTGCCGTTTGTGTTTCAGGCTAAAGCGCCCGCCCTGGAGGTAGGAATTAAGGGTCCTGTTCTTCTCTCGTCTTCTCCGTCTGTTTTATCTATACACATCCCTCTTTTTCTTCTTCTGTTTTATTCAGTCTGTTCTCTCTTTGTTCTTTTCACGTTTTCGTTTGTTCGCAAGATTGAAGTGCTCACCAATTGTCGACGACTACTTAGTTAAACGTGTTTCCCAATCCACTTTTTGCTTAAAAAAAAAAATCCTCCCTTCCATAAAAAATCTTGTTGTAACTTTTCCTGCGACGGAAGGTCGTTTAGGGGAGCTGTAGAAGAGTATTCAGCTGACGAGGTTTTTTTTCCTCCGACCATGTTGCGTTTCTTCTCTTTTTTTTTTCTTTTTTTGTGATCCTCGATTGATATTAGCGTGAAGACAGCATGTAATGTCGCCTTTTACAGTCAGTAGAGCATGCGTCGCACAGACCTAGAAATACGTCGTAGGAGGCCTATACAAGTGGAGCAAACATTTTGTGATAAATGCACGCAATTAAGTGTGTCGTTTGAAGTTCCTCAAATTTGAGGGAGCTTTGTATTATTATGCGGGCCAGTAGACAAGTGGCATAGGCAGGTTTCGTGTGATTAGAAAGCTACGCTAAGGTAGATGATAGCCGTACCAAATTCGTACTAATGGTGTTGTAGTTAAGTTAAGCACACCACGTGAAATATTTCTTGACAATTAATTGTAAAAAAAAATAGGAATTTTTATTATCTAAAGTAAAGTAAAAATCCAAGACTTTTAAATAACGATCGGAAATTCGTATTTTTAACAAAATATTTCTTCATGGGAGAAGATATTCTCAAATATGACTCATATTATTTTTTACATTGCTGTATCATACATCGATATATACATTCAAGCAAGTTCTATCCGGAAAAACAATGAAGTATCTAAGAGTTAGATCTGAAAATAATTTTGTTGAATCATCAAAACAGATATGTTTTACCAGAAATACCAAGTATGATGAACAATGTTACAACAAGTCTTTTTAGTAACCAATTTAAGTAACTAATTTAGTAACCAATTTTAGTAACCAATTTAAAGGTCTTACATAATTATTTTAATTCACAAATTATTAGATTATCAGATTAGGTTTAGAATGAATCAATAAATGTATAATACCTATTAGAGTTAACACAATTTGTTAAGACACTGTAATAAATAAATTTTCACACATTTTAACAACTTGTGTTGGCATTTACTCTGATAGGTATTTACATTTATTTTATTTATTTTAATCCCACAAAATTATTTTCAAATCTATGTCTAGATATAGATATTTCGGCAAAACTGTCATTTCCATAATAAAAATTTATTGGAAATCAACGATTTTGTTTAAATAACGTGCCGTTCTAAAAGAAACTTACACCGAAAATATGTCTATAAAACTTGAACACATGATACAGTCGTAAACGCCGATAAATATCAAAGCAAAGATCATTTTGCGGTTCTGAATCATTGAGCAATGATTGTTGGATGCATTATACGCACGAGCAACTACTTTACGAGATCATCGCTGGCAGACACTTTAAAAGTGACTTCCGATATTACGACATTATTGCGCAAATGCTTTGTTATGAATGTTGTAGAGTCAAAGTATATTGCTTCAGGAATTTTCATGTCCCTTGTAAAGAAATTTATTATGAATATATATCAAGAGATCGAAGCGTACATCGCGCCAGGAATTCTCGCTCAAATTCTGTAAGAGAAAATTCAGCCTTAGGGGATGACGACGTTAAAATAACAGAAAACTATTATTCGCTATTTCTAGAGAAATAACTAAATCTTTAATCTTTGTTTATGAACATTAAAATTCAAGAATATGTCAAACTGCGCATAAAAATTGCAATATTCCTTTCTCGTCGTTATCGATATAAATTGTAATTGCTTATCGAATGGAAACAAATATTAAATAAATTGTTACTTTATCGATAATATATGAGTGTAAAAACGAGGTTAGTAAAACAAACGCACTTAAATAATAACTAAAAGCGATTAATGAAAACGTTAAATGGCACTAACGGAAAAAGCAGGATTCTCGCGTTCGATGAAAATTCGAAAGCAATCGGAAGAATGATCGGAAAATTCGTGAGCGTGAAGGGTGTCTTCAAACTGAGCTGAATTATAAATTGTTCAGGCGTGTGCTGAGAATTTTTTTTGCGATTAATTTGGACGGGCTCAATGTGCAAATTTGACAGCTAACATCCCGGTCAGATGCGTGCTTTTTTCGTTGCTACCCGTTTTCATTGGTAAAGAAACCTCGTTCGTACGGAGAATTTACGAGCCGTCTACATAACAGAGTCGGCCCAATTGCCAACCTCTTCTTCGACTTTGTTGAGAGACCGCCGTAAATCAACGTCATCGAGGAACACATGTCATATTACGACTGACGGGCTCATTCTAGCCAGATCCGCGAGGATATTCGCGTGTTAAATGTCAACGGCATACAGCGCGAAATGGACCCATATATTCTAGCTATTTATACGAATTTTCTGTATTTCTTCTTCTTTTGAGACGTTAATCGTAAAATTTAAATTTGAAAAATATCAGAAAAAAATATACAGATAATTGATAGAAAACGGGATATAAAAATAAAAAACAAATTGCGCGTAATTATTTTAAATGTAATAAAAAATATAATAATCTTTATAGAATTATAGATACATACAGAAAAAATGATTTTGCTGAAGCATCTAAATTTAGATAGATCTGAAAATAATTTATTGGACTGTCAAAATAATTATGTAAAAAACTTAAACCTGATGAGTGATGTTATAGAAAGTTTTCCATTCTAAGAGTGCAATTCGAACGTCCTATACAATCATTTCGGTAAATCAATAAAATTATTTTCAGATCTGTATCTACCTGAATTTTTAAATATTTTAGCAAAACCATTTCCATATTTAGTCACCATCTTTCCATATTTAATCTGTTAAATCTGTAACTAGATTATAAAATGTCAAATCTAATTTTAAAAAAGAAAAATCTTGCAATAATAATCGTATTTTATAAATATTCCATAGAAATTTAATCTTATGATCTTCAATGATAATTTTACTTCATTTTATTTTACAAGCTAGATTGTTCTATTATTGTCTGTATCTGTAAAAATACGAATATACAGTAAATGTGTCCAGCAACTGAGCAATAATTCAGTTTTGAAAATCGCCGAAAAGCGAAAAGTTCCCGATAAGATTAAAATGTTTATTTAACTTTGATTCGCTAATTAGTTTAGCCGCATTGATTTAATTTGCGTGTCTTTGCCGAGGAGATCGAAATGCAACGTATCAAAGTATTTTGTATTTTGAAAGTCTTTTCGTTAGCTTAATTGAGAACTCGTCGGATTTACAGCAAGCTTTCCAACAGCGAATAATATAAGTCATATAGTTTATATGCTATAATTGGCAAAAGATGTTCTTGCCTCCTTGTTATCTATCAGATGTTTTTACAGTCGCAAATAAAAATTAAGGCTTTCATCTTTAGCTTGTTAGTATATACCTCAACGTTAATAAAAGGTACATAAAGAAAGAAGAAACGAAAAGATAGAAAGTCGAAGTAATTCAAAGAAAAGCAGACCAGTCTTTCTACAATTTTCTGCTCTATTCAATTATTAAAATCAATTAGACATGTAGAAATGTAATTTTTATTATTACAACGTGAAATGTTTACTAATACACGCGAAAAAGTAAAAATGTTAAGATCAGTTTAATAAAAATTTTATTCATAGCAAAAGATATCAAATGTGATTAAATAACATTTTAATGATAATAATGTTAATAATAATAATTCAAAATAATAGATAGAATATTTGTTGTTCTCTCTTCTGTTCTAAAATTTTAAAGTTAATTAAAACAATTACATGATTATATCCTTTTTTGTATTAGGAAAGATATTATCTTTCATGCATTTTTCGAAATGCTAAATAAAACTTACTTTCCACGACTTTTGTTAGAATTTAATTGTTAAGCGTTTCACCTGTATCACAATGTAAACAGAGGTTTCGAGTCTGCGGTTGCGCCGTTTAACAGGCCATTGTCGGACGGAAAATACGAGGCGCGAGAAAGGACGTGAAGCGATGCGAAAAAAACTATTCGCGGAGTCCGACCACAACGAGGTGCTGAATCGACGTAACTGCGAGATAAAAAGCTATAATCACCAGTTTCGCACGCGACAAGAGAACCATTTCTTGCCATGATCTCGACACTTCGGGTCGGTTGACCCCGGAAATTGAATTCGCGAGAAATTATTATCTTCTTGTTTCCGACGATATTTCGAAATCGAATCATTGTGGTCACACATGTTGAAGGGATTACGTAATTCTCAGCGCGGTAAGATTGAATCATTGCGAGAAACACGACGCGACTCTTTGATAGAATCTTCGCGTATTTTGAACAGTTTGAGAACGAAATTTTATTCGAGAAAATTTGTGGAGCAACTTGGCGCCTCTCACTCCATTTTCAATACGTCCTGTTTTCTTCCTGGTAGCAAAACAGTTCGTTCGCCGTTTCGCTTCCACCTCCCTCCCCTTCCCCCCTCCCCTCACTGTCTTTTTTCGTGACAAAACATCGAATAACAACCCGTTCCTGACCGCTGAAAGTTTCTGGCGCCGACTAAATTGTGTTTTCGTCGCGATACGTGAGCTGGTCAGCCAATTCACACTGCAAGTCGCTATTTACAGGCTGTTATTCTTCCACGATGTCAAAAATTATTGAACGCTCAATAACGCTGTCATTCTGGCAGAATTACGACAACAACTTCTGTTCAAAAATTGTATTTTCTGCATTATTAAAACCTGAAGCCTAAAACATAATTGAAAAGCACAGAAAATAGAAATAGGGAATAATAGATTTCAATCCAAAATACACAGCTTCTGATAGATTAAAATCTGTTCCTATGTACAATTATGTTTTAAATTTTCGTTTATGCAAATAATTTTATTCTTTCCATGTAAATTTATTTGAACGATTCAACAATAGTATATAATATTTAATAATAAAGTTAGAATTTTTACGTTTAAAATTTAAGTTCGAAAAAAAATACATCGTCGCTTTTGTAATATTGAAATAACGAAATGATAATTCATCTATTTAATATTTAACTGAAGCTTTGTTCGAATAGCTAATACTAAATTATACATAAAAGTCACATCACTTTTCGAACTTTTAAATTTTCAAATACCTAAATGTTATCAAACTCTGAATTGATATTTTAAAATTATTTGAAAGCTTTTAATTTGATTACTTATAGCTTTTTGATATTTTTACTCAGTAAAAATTGATTTCAAATTTTGCAACAATTTGTAGGTTAACATGTTTTAAAATTGTTGGATTTTTTTCATCGGTTTGTTTATTAAGCTTGCAATAATTTATTGATTTGCGCGAGCAATGGACAATGGACAACTCTTATTGTGACATTCTTTTACAAGTCTGTGCGAACAATTTCCTAGATTTAATATTTACAAATTTGGAATATGTATTCGCGTCTTTTTCTTTTATTAATAACGGATTTTACTTATTAGTACGGACAGTATAATAATGCTTATTAGTACAGAGAGTATAATAATGCTCGACGTTTCGAAATTATGACTGGAAGTGCTGCAATTCCTTTTGCATCATTCTTCGTGTTAATATTGTAATAATAAAATGATAATTCATCTATTTAATATTTAACTGAAGTTTCGTCGAATAGATCAAAATTAAATTATACATAATATATTAGCAATTACATGGAATAATTTACATAGAATACAAATTTATTAGTAAATATGTCTATACACCCGATGATTTTTTTTATTAATTACTCTTTAATCTTATTTTTTATTGTAAAATATTTAGTCACATATAAGTTTAATTAAAATCTATGAAAAAAACAAATTTTATTCATGTAGTATAATATAGATGTGACTTTTTGTTATTATGTATATGATTATTCTGCTCATTATTTTATATATATATATAT